>NC_142525.1:5755000-5837500 GCF_964205215.1 Stylophora pistillata
AGTGAGTGGACAAATTTTTTGCAAAGGTGTTCACCCTTGACTCAGGCGATCTCAGAGGTACATCGGCTTTATGAATCCTCGGTAAACCATACATTCTAGCCGGCTGTTCGAGTCGTGGTCTCATCTTTTTGTAGACGGCCTCTACTAGATGTCCGCTTCGTTTCAAGCGCAGTTTCAGGGACACCCTCCTAAACAGCCTGTCGAATCTTTGTTCAAGCGCCGATACTATCCACTTCCGATCACAGAGGACGTCTTTGCCTGACAGGTGTCGGCGACTTGGAGGATTTCGGTCGTGTCATGATAAAATTTACTTGATCTCCCTCTAGGCTCTGTAATATTGCTATGATCTCCCCTTCCTTTTTTTATGAGGGTCTCAATGGGGTTAGCTGTCAACCATCAAATGGCCAAAATATTAACCGTCAACCGTCAAAATTTAAACGCAATCTTTTTACCGTCAACCATCAAATAAGCAAGCCAATGCTAGCCCTCAAATGTCTTAGATATCCGTAACTAAGAACTGGACGATTGCCTTAATTGGGGTCGGGTTCTGTTGTTTATTAATAAAAGTTTTGATATCTCACAAAAATTCTTTTATGTAAGTCCTTTAACTTCTAGTCACGAGTAAACCTGGTCATCGATAGAACTGACATCCGGTGTGGAAACACTTCTAGTGTTGTAAGACGTTCGTTATTTGTTAATAAAAGGTGTTATAAATTAACAGTTCTTTACAAACGCGTCATAAGTAAAATTTTTTATAAATGGCATTCCAAAAAGGTTAACCGTCAACCGTCAAAAGGGCTTATTTTTAACCATCAATCCGGCATCAACGTGAACCCACCCCCCCCCCCCCCCCTCTTTGAGACAGAAGAAATGTGCGAAACAAAGCTTGGAATGTTCAATGAAAAGTTAATATAGAAGATTCCCGGGATCCTGTCAGACTAAAACTACCGACCAAACAATTGTCACAAACAAGAATATTCGTTTGAAGAAACTGTGCAGTCACGTCGTCACAATAGGCTGGGAGACAGAGACGCAGACCACCGTTTTTTTGTAATGAGGCTTTAAATGAGAACTGAAAAGAAGATGAACTACGTTTGATCTCATTGTAAGTATATTCTACTGGTGCTATCACTGAAACAGAATCGGGTCGCTTAATACAATATGAGTGCTTAGCTAATAGGAGTAAGCACTCATATCTCCTTATTTTAAAATGTAAGATTTAAGGTTTGGATTCCTTTTTTTGTCCTTCGCAATCTTTAAGGCAAATTCAAGTTTGCGAGTCGATAATAATTGACAAGTTGTAACTGCCACGGATTTGAGCGTAAATTTCGGGTAAACTGAAAACTATTTTTCTCTGATTTTGTTCATAGGGTGGCCTACGAAAACACTTTGAAATATGAAATACGAATCTCAGTTTAAGCTATGTTTCTTTGCACAATCATAGCGATAACTTCTTTGGTATATCAGACATATTTTGAAAAATTTCTGCACATCATAACAATCAAATGAAATATCAATTAAAATCAAGTCACACCCGCCAAATGATAAGTGTTTTGCTCGTTAGCACTCGATTTTAAAAGGATTGCGAAGTATACGATATTCTTAAAATTACTTCGAATTATCCTCGATGCCTTCTAGTTGCGGTCTTTTCTATAACCATCTTTGTTCAAAGGACCGACAGGCGTTAAGAGCTGAAAGTAGGATGGAGAGGGCACTCACTGGCTGCGTCGTAGAAAACTAGGCCCGTTACTTGTAAAATACAAATCATAGCGTCAGTTGTGCGCGCAGGAGTGGGAAAATTTTCATTTGGAAATTAATACACGCGTTTCTTATTTTAAGCAACCTAGCTCGTAATTGAATTTCGCATGATTACGTTGCGTGGCACAACATTCATGAAGTTTATGAGCAGTTCCTTTCAGTTTATCAAGTCTTGAAAAATCGATAAAAAGGTTAGTCCACTTGGCTTACCTAGTGTAGTGTGCTTTCGTGAATATATTATTTTCTGGTGATTTAATGGGAACTTTTGGGTTATAAACACATCAGACGGGTCCTTTGAATGAATTAGCTCACTATAAAATCACAGGATACATTATCAAATTTAAAATGTCTGCTCTTCAGCTAATATTAATAATGACACCCTCTAAATGGATAATAAGAAACATTTTGGATTAACGTGACCATGCATATTTTGTTGATTGGCTGTACAAGAAGTTCGCCGAAACCGCAGCATGTTTTTATATTTCCATACTCCTCCAACCTATTCTATTTCGTTAATTGAAATCATTATATCATTGGGAATAACTTGGAATTTTGCGCTGAGCCGAGATTAAAAGTTGCATATTTACGGTCATAGCGGCAAAGGCAAAGTAATAGTCAAACTGGAAAATAATTTTTTAGCTTAAAACGGTTGAACAGAAAATTTTATGTGACTTGTTCTCACAAAGGATCGGTCTAAATATGTGAAGCCAAGTAAATTCCTCAGACGAGAGTGTTGTGAAAAGACATGTAGTTCAATTTTTGCCATTTTTGATGATTGGCGCTGTTAAAAACGACCTTTGAAGTGGTGAAGCGATTTTTCGCTTGGAAAAATGTTATTTTACAATATTTCGAAAAAAGCAATGTGGTCTCAATAGTTTGATTCAATACCTTACGAGATCTATTGTTATTATAGATGGTTATGATCTCACCAAAATGATTGAGAACATTCGCCAACTCTACGAAATTCGCGAGGGTACGATAAACCTCCTTCCTTGGTGTGGCCACTCAAACTTTTCTTTTGGAGACTTCTACACCAGACTTAAAGTCGTCTACAAAGAGAGAGCGAGAGGAACAGCTACGGACCGAGTTGTCAAAATGTCTGAGATCTTCAACCCGCAAGGGGAATGTGAAGAACCAAGAGTTGTTTTAATCGAGGGAAAGCCTGGCATGGGAAGGACAACTAACTGCAAGAAAATGTTTTTCGACTGGGCCTCTCAAAAACGCGCAACCGGAAATTACTTCGCAAAAATTCCTCATAGTGCTTTTGATTAAATGTCGTGAAGTCCAGTCTGACCTTTGGGAAGCCATTAATGATGAACTACTACCTCGAGATGTCGGTGACGACCAAATAAAGAGATTCTTCGACTTCATTCGTCACAGTCAATCTGAAGTTCTCCTTGTACTCGATGGATCGGATGAAGTTTCTGAGAAGAAGCTACCAATTTTTTCAGAAATTGTTGAAGGCCGAGTGCTACAAAAATGTCGCGTGGTTGTTACGGCACGGCACGAGGCTGGAGTCAAAGTTCGAAAATACTGCGACACGCATCTTCAAAACTTTACGAAAGCCAATTGAAACACCTTGGCTCGATAGCTTTGAAAGGTTTACTTGAAGAGAACTTGGACTTTGACGAAAAAGAGCTTGGAAAAAAAAAAAGGAAAGCGATTTACCTGGATTTGGATTTCTGTCAGTTCAGCCCTGAGGCAGTAAACTAAGACCGACTAGACCTTATGGCTTTCTTCACAAGACTTTCCAAGAATTCTTCGCAGCATTCTATCTCAGTTGTCAGCTTATCAAGAAAGAAATTAACACGGACAGCATAGCTGTTGACAGACGATATCGCCACGAGCTAAAAGAAGTGCTTCTGTTTACATTTGGCATTCTGGCAGCGCAGTCCCAGGAAACAGCAGAGAACCTTGTGAAAAGTATGGCAGCACAGTCAAACCAGGAGGGTGGGGCTTAGGAAGCCGCAGATACTATCTTTGATAAATTAGACTACATTTATGAATGCAAAAATGACAACAACCTTGAGCGTTTGAAAGAAAATTCATTTCGGAAATTGCCGCATTGACCTTGAAATTACTTTTGTGATTCTGGTGCTGCTGCTCTGACTGTTGTAGGAGTGTAATCCATCTCTGACCGAGTTGGACGGGCTTCTTCCAGAAAATTTGTACTCAGCCCAAGGACCAATTTTAAAAAGCGATAACGTAATGAATAATTAGCGACTCACGACTCGTACCCTGAGCAGAGTAAATGTACAGTAGCTTCTACTTATCGATATCAGTAATAATGTAAGACTTATGTAGCATATGTTTACTAGGATTATTCTCTTTTCTTGGGGAGGTATTTGAATAATAAATGTATTTCTTAAGACTTTCAACTGCTGTAAATAAAGGTGTTATCAGCAGAATTTAAATTTTTCTTTACTTATAGTTTTTTGTTTTGAAAATTTTTCTGAAAATCCGTTTGATTACGATGCTCCCCAGTCGACTGTTTCCTTACTACTGCATGTCACCTTTTTTGCTTGAGATCTGTTTCCTTACTGCATGTCACCTTTTTTTCTTGAGATCTGTTTCCTTACTGCATGTCACCTTTTTTGCTTGAGATCTGTTTCCTTACTGCATGTCACCTTTTTTGCTTGAGATCAAGAGCTGTTGGAAACTGACCCATGGTCTGATATAATTTGGATGCTTTACAAATTGGGTTTTTACTCATTTTAGGAATGCTGAATGAAAGAGTGAATTGTCTTGCTAACTGAAAAATGAAGAAAGGGAAAAAACGAGAAAAAAGACATTGACCGCAGCTACAGATTACCCAGGTGTTCAAACTTTCCCAACCCCTCCCCTCCCCTCTAATATTATCAGCTGTTTCTTTTATCGCAGAATTTTGAGATAGGAGCGAGTAGGAGAGGAAGAGCAAGAAAACTGCGGAAAGGGGGAGTTAAAACCTGGGTCTGTATAACAGGTTCACAGCCTTAAAACGATGTAAAACGAATGAAAAAAGCTTGCAATGACAAAAGAGAATGGAGAAGAGAGCGAAAAACCGAAATAAAGTTATGCATATCATAATTAGTGAGAAAACATCTGTGCATAATAAGAGAAAGATCGTATAATCGATCAAAAATGGTTGCTGGGGAAATCCGACCCTAAAAATTACCCCTTCTTGGCATGTTCCTTTAGGGAGTCACTCCCCCTTTCCCATCATGCATCGGGAGAGGAGGTCAATTTTAGAAGGGGGGATTCAAATAATGTCTCCCTAACTCCCTCCCCCCTCCCTCATGCACCCTTGTAGGAGGTGACGTTAACACCGAAGGTGCAACGTTTACATCGAGGGTGCACATTCTCCTTTTGAAGTTCCCTTTCTTCCCATCCCCTCACACACAGACACACGCCCAACCCTTGACATACACGAGTGGAATTCAAGTTTACCGAAATGGGTATCTATTTTATCGCCCCGCACATGACTCTACTTGTTTAAATTTGTGAAGGGGTATAACAAGATGATTTGGCTTTATTCACTGAATTAAAATTGCAAATTGGCCACCGTAAAGAGTTTCGTAAGAAGACCTTTCAAACGCTAGCCCTTTGTCTATTGGCTCTGACGAAGGGATGGCGTTCGCCTGGCCAACTTATATTATCAATTCAGTTGACAAAACCAAATAATGCTTTCGCTTTTATTATCAGGCTTCGTTTTCTTTTCCTTTCTCTTTTATTGTTCTTATGTATTACATACATAAGCACACTATCGTCTAGTCCCTACCCCCCCGCCTGCTGCGTCCTCAGCTCCGCTGTAGCTACCTAATTAGGGACCTTAAGAAACCACGACGGCGACGGCAAAGAGGATGTGGAAAAACAAGAGATCTAATTGGCAGAACAATAGCTTAGCACGTGCGTTTTGAAACTTTGCACTTTTCTTAGCCATCCTATGCAAAACAACAACGTGAAATCGCCAAAATTTGCGTCGTCTGGAAACCGAAACCGTGACGGCTAATTTATACGTAATGCTGAAGTTGAGCTGTGGCGCTGTATGAGACAGTACAGTAAGGTCCTGCAGTCATTTTTGAAATTCTAATTAAGAGAAGAAATTCATTCTTTAATCGAAGTCTTCCTTGGCGTCGCCGTCGTGGTTTCTTAAGGTCCCTATTATTACCTTGAACATACATTTTCACCCATAGACACAACATGAGATGAAAGCGGAAACGAAAGACAAACATTGTGTTGTTAGAGGGAAGATGTTTGAATGAGAAGTTACAATCAGACTACTCGGTGTAATTTTGTCGAACGTTTCTTTACTGAAAATTTCAAATAAATATCATGTCAACTGAAAAGATACTCTCTTTAAAAGTCTCTCTCGTGGTCAAGAGTCCAACATTAAACAGAGCCCTCTTACAAATAAATTCATTCATCAAGCGGAAATATTCCTACGCCTTTTTTTATACCACAACATGTTACCCTCCAAACCCTCTGCATAAAAATAAACGCCCCTCAGGACATGACTCTCTTTTTCATCACATCACTGTTTCATAACAATATCCCCCCTCTCATTGATAGTCAAATTGCTGTCACCTTTCTATAGTCCTACCTTTACACTGTGTCATAACAATATCCCCCCTCTCATTGATAGTCAAATTGCTGTCACCTTTCTATAGTCCTACCTTTACACTGTGTCATAACAATATCCCCCCTCTCATTGATAGTCAAATTGCTGTCACCTTTCTATAGTCCTACCTTTACACTGTGTCATAACAATATCCCCCCTCTCATTGATAGTCAAATTGCTGTCACCTTTCTATAGTCCTACCTTTACACTGTGTCATAACAATATCCCCCCTCTCATTGATAGTCAAATTGCTGTCACCTTTCTATAGTCCTACCTTTACACTGTGTCGGCGACGACTGATTTCCGCAATCCGCCTTATCATCTCGTGATCACATTATCTGGTGTTCAACGCCCACAATTTTTGTTGGAATTTCTCCTTCGTAACTCATTACAATATCAAGCCGACAAATAACGAGAATAAAGAAAAATATCAATTGATCCAATACCAAATTCTCCAAAATAGTATCATAAGAATTGTATCGAAGACAGTAAGGAGAACTGCTATTGGGATCTCGGGAGTGAAAGGGTTAACTTTCCTTGAGAAGATTCTACAGGATTCATTACCTGCATCGTTTACGAAAATCACTCGAGGAATGTAATTCCACAACAGGAGCGAAGATCAACAGCCCTTACTCATAATTTTTCCATCACTTATCTAAACGTAGCATACCCAAATCTCAAAGTTAAGATGATGTCATATCTCGGGTTGATTCAATGTTTGCTGCGTGCTTTTACAGAACGATTTCGGCACATATGGCCTTACGCTGAAATTATTGCAAACGAAGTGTAGCCAAAGGACGCTTCAACTTAAAATCTCAAATTAGGCATTGTGTTTGTCTCAAGCCTCATCACGGACGCGTGGTAGACCTTGCACCCTCAAATTAAAATGTTTTAAACGGTGTCTGGGCTCTTCTAGCGTTTCCTTTCCCTTTTTGGTCGTCAAACGCCTACATATCTTACAGAATTCGTGCATAACACACTTTTTTAAAGTATAGCTCAAGATAAGGAGCACAAAGAACGAGGAATATTTCACTAAGGCGTTCGCGTGAAATCATTTTAATAGCTAATATCTCTACAATGACATTCTCCGGAGTGAGAAAGTCTTAAGAAGAAAATTATCTGCTTCTCCTTTAATTTAGTTTCTGTTGTCTCAAATTGATCCAGCAAATGTGTTTAGTCTTTTGATGTGATCCAGCAACGGAAAGGCAGATCAGTCTTTGAGTTTCTGTGCTTTTTGTGTCTGAAACTTTGACATTTAAATAAATGTCAATGTCAAACTTTCCTCTGTGAGGCGAAAGGTGAAAACTGAATACTGAAACATATATTCCCCAATCGAGCCAGAAGCACGCGAGGAGTGTGGAGGGACGCGATCACGTAAGGCCTGCGGGATGAGATTTCTCAGGCTCTCTTTATTTTGACTTTTGATTCAAACCTACAGAATTACGAACCGAATAATTGTACTGGAAGAATGAAGAATCGGGTTAATTTTAGGGATCTGCCAAAAGATTATAATTAAAAAAAAATAGCTGTATTTCTGTTGGAAAATCCATTGCTGGACAAGGGAATTCGATGTTAAATTGCACTCGAAAACCGATGTCGCACGAATCGTGAAGGGATAAGTGAAATATCGGTTTTCAAGTGTAATACAACGGCAAATTCACGAGTCAGGTAAAGAATTTGCCTTGAATTGCAGAACTTAATAAAAGAAGGAAAATCTATGAAACTACAGGAACATTGTTTGTTTTTATCGTGAGCGCGAAACAAGAGATGCGAAACAATTTCACTTTGCCTTGTGTTCAACATGCAATTCTACGATAAATACCTCGCTTCGATAACCAATCAGAATGCGAGAATTTAACTCAGTTATGCGGTTCTACCTGTAATGATCTTCGCGATCTCAACGTCGTGTAACGCAGACAACAAAGTTTCGGAGGAACTGGCTTTATCGCTTGATAGTCTTCCTCTGGAAGCGCCTTTAATGTGAACTGGGGCTCACGGGTCACTTTATTTGCAAAACTAACTCACGGAATGTAACGTTACAACGAGATCAAAGGTAACAAAAGAAAATTCAGTGAGGATTTTACCTCGCGTGACTTTATCATTTTTCTGACTGAAGCAGAGAAGTTACTACTTTCAATTTTTCTGTTCTATCTTCGTGTTTTGGGGGCTGATCAGTGCACGTGATCTCGCTGTTAAACTACGGACCCTTACTTGTATGGACATAATCAAGTCACATCTCTCGCTCAAAATAACTCTTGTAGAAAGGTTGTCAGTTCAAGGTACAAAGAATAACAGTTTCCTTCAGATTTTGGTCGCGAAGTAATTATTCTTCCACAACGTCAGCCATCGTCAAATTAGCTTTCAATGTGTAAATTTGAAATTAACTTACTTTCTATCTTTTCAGAAAGTCATTCCTTCCACGACGTTACAATTGAAACATGGATCTACTTTAAATACTAAGGAAGTAGAAAAGACTCAAGCGGCTTGATAGGTAAGTCTGGGCGTATCAGATAACGGTGAATTACTTACTAAAAGAAATAACACTGTTAACGGCGTAAAATCGTACAATAAACATAATACGAACTGAAAGAAATTACGCCGTTAGTCTTGGGGAGTTGAATCGCGTTATTGCACTTTTTTTTTCTCTATGGTGAATTGGTGTCGAATGAAAGTAGAATAGTTGGCTCATCAAATTCATATGCGGTTCCCTGTGATTATCATTCCAGGGGAGATAAATCCAGAATCTCCGCTTGATTGTTTTTGCATGCCAGCCGTAAATTCAGCCTACAAGTTCAAAAATATCCACAACAGCTTCTGCGAGAGTAACAAAATCTTGACCTAAAATATTGAATTATGTTTTTCCGTCCTAAATTGCAGATATTTATATACTTCCATGTAATGTGTTCTATTGAATGAATGGCGTCCCCCCCCCCGCCCCCCTTTTAACTTATTCTGTTATACTTGGCTGTGCGGAACGAAGGAAATTAGAACGAACACTACTCGATCGTGTATTTCATCAGCGAACAGACGCGCGTGCAGCGTGAAGTTCGTGACAAACGGTTGTGCATAAAACGGGAGAGGCGTGATGCACGCGGCTCTCACGGGGTCTCTTTAGCGGTTAAACTTTTTCATCACTATTATTGCTGTCTTAGTGGCTAAGGTATAAGTGCCAACAGACAAATTTACATTGAGCTATTTTTCCGGCAACTAAACCAGCAATTGCAGCTTCAAGTTACCAGAATTATTACTCTACTTTAGATTTCTGTCTTTCAATCTCGTGATCTGATAGTCCGGCAATGATTGGCTGGTTACGCTCAGGCTCTTTAAAGCAAACATCCTCGATTAGTTCACTTTTTCGTCCTTGTCTGGAAGCACAACCAGTTACGCAAACAGGAAAAGATTCTTCAGGTCCATGAGTTAATTAATACAGTACAGTTAACTGACGGAAAGTAACTTTACAACGAGATCACAGGTAGGGGAAACAATATCACGCCTAACTAGAGGCAGCTACCTCGACCTAAAAACAAATTTCACGTAAGTTCACCTTAAATTCGTTGTTTTTTTTTTTTTTTTCATCATTTCACAGAGAAATTTCTAGTTTTCACTATAAACTGAGACCATTACTCGCAAAAGTGAGTTAAATGAGATCTAAAACAACTGTGACGGCATCAGGTTTGTCTGTAACTTGATGATGTGAGGAGCATCAAGGTCATCACCTTTCAACTCTTACGTTTCCTCTTCCTGTGTTGAGACTGAATTCATTCCACGTTCTTTCGCTTTTAAACCATTGTAGCCTATACAGACGGCGAACTGGCCTCTTTTAGAGACAACATGGTTTCAAAAAACACTAGACGGCAAATTCACAAACTCGAGTGGTCGCAAAACAGTCATCCAAGCGCTCAGTGATTATTTCGACCCAGTGGAGATATCAGAGCTCGCTGGCCACTCCAATCCGGAATCCATATCCAGCTACAGCCATAATCCTCTGGAAATAGCGGCGAATGTCGAATAAGTTGGCCGGTTTCAACCCATGCCAAGCACGACAACTACCAACAGCTATTCAAGTCATGCTTTACGGGAGATTGTTCTCAATAGCTCAGCCACGCCAAGCAACACAGCAACTACTAGTGACCTTGACAGCAATGCCAGTCGTTCTAGTTACCTGATGGCAGGAGCAGTTGGCGGGATGTTTACTGGAGTAACTTTTAATAAGTGTCCAGTAAATATTTCCATAAACTTTCAGTCTAGCATTGATACCAACGAGCGACTCCCGGCATGGAAAGAAAAACAGTTAAAATTGTGACTTTTAACTTTTTTTTAATTGTTTTTCGTCAGAATTTACCGAGAAATTCCAGTCTTAATCATTATATTTTGAATACACTTGTTTTTATAACTGTAAAGCACTTACCAGTTTTTTGTCGAGCTTGCTTTGATACCGGAACGCTTGAAATTTTCATTTCGCTTGAGGATTTGACCATTCAGTTGTTGATTGTCGGCGCCACATTTTGCCAAGTTGAGTGGTAGCAGGCAAATCTCTGTCTTAAATAACTCCATAATTTGAACTTTCAGTTTTTTTGCTGCATATTGTAAAATGTGAGGCACTGCTTTCTCCACGAGTTTGAAATAAAAGTGTGGTTTTCATTCTAAAAATATCTTGTTCACTCATGATTCGCTAGATATTGACACCTGACTTTGAAAGGGTTTCCATCGTTTGCGCACTGGCGTGGCGCACAAAAATACAAAACATCTGGTTTCGCCCAGTGATTTGATGGCTTTAGCTATGCCATTCAAGAAAAATTCACGAGGTACAATTAAAATTGTCGACGGTTCAAACTTCAGTGACTTACCTTGCTTTCCGTTCCCTTAACAATGACAGTTCTGACAGTTGTCTTTAAAATGGCTTTCTTAAGGGCGCGCGTACGGGATAAAAACAAACAATAATATTGCCGTTTTAATTTCTTGTTTTCTTATTTCTATTCAGTTATGCGATTCAAGAAAAATTCACTGCCCGACTCGTGAATTCCACATTAAATTTCACTTGAAAAACCGATATCGGTTTTTCAAGTGAAATTTAACGTGGAATTCACTCGTCAGGCAGTGAATTTTTCTATATACTTCAATGACTCACGACTGAATGAGGCTAGTGTCCGGTCACAATTAATTCGTTGTTTGTTTCATCTCAAGCAGGAGAATTTTGGTAGTTTAAAATAATACATTTCTACAAAGTAAATGAAAGGATAGTGAAAGTTTTCGAGCATAGGTAAAGCTGATTGTTTCGCTATGTATATAAATACAGGTACGCAGAATAGTTTGACCAACATTCAAGTGATAACACTAGTGCTGCAATTAGATATTTAACAACAAGATAGCTTTCGTGAGGTTGATGCTGACTTGATTTTCGTTCTTTTCAGGGATTCGTCCATTCTGTAAAGTTACAGTTTACGGCATGCAGAGGTTAATGACACCTTCAGGTTTAGAGGGAACCTTAAACGTTTAAGGTCGGCTGTAATTTGTTTAACTTTTTTTAAGTACATACATTTTTGCAAACTTTACATCCTTCAGTTAAAGACAGTGAACATTTTTTTCCTAAATCGCCAGCATGCAGCCTGCATTGAAAGGTACAGTTTGTTTTGCTAGGGCATATTTTAGAGTTTCCTCACTTCAATCAACAACCTTTTTTAGTCTTCGATGTTTTTTACAAGTCTTTTTGCTAGGCGGGAAGAAAATTTTGAAACCCCTATGTTAAATCACAACAGAACAGTTTTATGGGCCCTTGAAGTTACCGGGACCTTCGAGAATGGGCCCGTGCAGAAAACTAATACCATAGAACGTCCATTAACCCCCCTCAAATAAGCCACCCCGCTATAATAAGTCCTCCCTCTCTTTAGAGAGAGAAACAAATTAAGCCCCCCTTTCTATTAAGGTAACTTAAAAATGTTTCCAAGGCAACTCGGGAAAATGTTTCTTATAAGTATCTGTCACGATCTGACACTGTCAATTGGAGAGGCAAAAAAGCGCATGCACACTTTTGAATAAACAACAGTACTGGCAAGTACTACTCCTGGCTTTTTAGCTCAATTGGTAGAGCGCTGCACTGGTATCGCACAGGTCAGTGGCTCGAATTCCGTACAGGCCTGAATTTTTTCAGGTCTGATCTTTACTATTGCGTAAATAGTGCTGCGAGGATCGTGCATAAGTAAGTACTGGTAATGTAAATACACACGGGTAAATTGACGATAGCAACGATCTTGGAAAAAAAAAAACACTCAAAGATCTCACGGAAAGTACTGCTGATTTCCGATTAATCCTCGAGGATTCACCTCCGTTAAATTTTGTGTGAGTCTGCTTGTTTGTTTTCTGTAATGGCGTGTGTAAATCGTGTCGGTTTCCACCGAAAAACTGAAGTCAATTGAGAAGCTTTTTCTAGCCAGACACAAGGGGATTGAATGCGACTTTCACCCATCGAATTCGTTCGCTTTCTGTTGTGAAATTCACTGTAGAAATATCTAACCCTAACCCTCACCCAAATTCAAGGGACTTGTTAAGGAATAAACAAAAGTGTATTTACAGAAGATCTCAAAACTTTCCTTAAAGTTCCACAAACGAACAAATTGTTCGGAAGAATTCATATATCATATGAATGAGAGTCACATTGATTAATTTAATTGTTAATGGCAATTACTTCTCATTTTAACTTTCTCAGTTACTTTTTGGGAGGGATTCTTAAGCACCAAGTGTTTTTTCGGCCGCGTTACAATCTTCTTAAAAACAGATTTAGTATCCCAAAATTTATTTCGAAATCAATTTTGGTGGAAAACCAAAGTGATCTGAGAGAAAAGGAAAAGAAAGAATTAGCGTTATTTATTGGCAAAAGGTCGTGACCGAAGTCTTTGCTTAAAAATGCTTTCTAGCCGGTAAAACAAGATATGTTTATGAAAACTTTTAAGAAAGCTTAAGATGTTCTGCAAAGCGACTCACACGAAAAGGATACCTCCCGCTTAGAGCCGGCTGGATAGGATATTACTGCCCTCTGTCTGAACAAATCAGATCGCATGATTTATAGAATACAGCCCGCTTACGAACTGAGGAAAAAATCCAACAAAGTACTGCGATTGTTCATAACTCTAAAATCTACACATTCTAATGTGAACTAAGTGAGTTTAATTTATTCAACGACCTTGTGAAAGACACTAAATGAATCGACCAAAAGCAGAAACACACACACATTGAAAAAATATACTTAGATAATCAATTGACCAGGATCAATTAATAACTTTCTCTCAACTTATTTAATATGAACATTAAATAAATATCTAACATTCTGAGATGAGGCATTTGAATTCATTGCTCATTCATCATCGGGTGATTGAGAATCAGAAAATTATCTCAAAGTGATAGTCGATAGAATCCAAAACATTTGGGCAACACCAAACAATTTGATGAGTGAAGGCTGATAGTTTCGAAAGAAACTCTTTAGGGCTGCGTCGGAGGGGGTAACGAAATAATTTGGATTTATCAACAAAGTTGAAATGGCAAATTGGCCACCGTAACGATTACAAAAGCTGACGTTTCGTTGCCATGTTCCCACCAATAACGTTGCTCTATTTTCTGCCTTTTAAAGCACACACAACCCACAATTCCTCTATTCGCTCCGACGAAGGGCTAACGCTCGAAACGTCAGCTTTTGTAATCGTTACAGTGGCCAATTTACCATTTCAACTTTGTTGATATATCCAAATTAATTTGATGAGTGATTTGATAGAGCGCGCAATAAAAGTGTCAGCGGTTATTAGCCTGTCCTGCTTATGTACACAAATTAAAAACCCGCTAGCTACGCTTTAGTCAGTGAAATGAGTAAGAGTAATATTCCATGAGCATAAGGTCAAAACCTCTCCACTTTGCGTCACACACCCTAGCTGTCTAAAAAAGTTTCACTCTGAAAAGTCTAACACTTTGGGTGATTTGATCTTCTACGACAGCACATGCCGTCCGCTGCTGCACCAACATTTCCTTCTTCTAAGGAGACAACCAACTATGCTCGCCTGTATCGCCTTTTAGTGGATGTTGGATCCCACGCCTTGAGAGACACTTTTGATGCCATACACCCTCCAGTAGGACTTCATACAGTTTTGGGGCGTCACCCAGAAGATGTAACACTACAGTCTCTGAAGAAGAAGAGAATCCTGAATCCTACACAATGGGGGAAGCTGTATGCAACTGTTCCATCATCTGTTTCATCAGTAGACTTTGACATCACGTTACTGATAGTGCTACTGAGGAATATCTGTGGCTTGCTCCCTCCCAGCACTGGATGGGACAGTCTTCCCCCAGCTGCAGATGTGAGTAGGGAGGCCAACATAGCCAGGCTGAAATACTACCGTAATACTGTGTACGGCCACGCCAGACAAGCCTCTGTGGATGATGCGACATTCAACAGCTACTGGCAGGATATCAGCAATGCCATATTAGGACTGGTAGGAGCAGGTTATGGAGCTGCTATAAGTAAGCTTAAGAATGAGTGCATAGATCCTGATACAGAAGAACATTACAGACAGCTGCTAAAGCAGTGGAAGCAAGATGAAGACAATATCAAAGAAACGATCAGAGATATTGAAGGTACACGTTATGCTCACCAATGATTCAACCAAAAAAAATGATAGGCGAAGTAAGTATGCTGCATGAACATTGGAGCAAAACACTGCTTTGGCCCACAGTCTTGTGTTGTGTTATATAAATTCCCAATGCGAAGGAGACTATACACGTACACCCTTTAGACACTTTAGTCTAGATGTGCCAGAGGTAAAGAGTGAGAACACTGAATTGATAGGAGGAGACTGTCAGGAAATACAGCAAGAGTAAACAACAATAAAATGGCTCTCTTTTCAGGAATAAGATTGATCTATTTATAGGTAGTCACCTATCGCAGCAGAATTTGAGACAAAGTCTGGCAGCTATTAGATCAGGGCTAGCATTGAATGAAGACTTTCCTTGTTTGGTGTTATTCATCCCTTAAGTATAAATGCAATTTGTTTCAGAGCTTCTAGAATCTGCTAATGATACAGAACTGTCTAAAATAAAATGTCAATTTTGATCTGCAGACAATGTAGATCAGATGAAAAGTAAAATAGGAGACCTTGGTTACAAACTGGAGACATTGATGGCTCGACAAGAAGAAACAAAGGAACAAGGTTATTTCTCAATGGATGAAAATTGTTTATTGGTAAGGATTAGATCTTATAGGCACCTAGCAATTTCATCTGTCCATTCTCCTCTTTCTTCCCCCTTCCTCCATGTACGACAATGTTGGGTGTTCTGAATCAAACAATTTTAAAAGATCTTGACCTGGGTATCGAGTTCACATTTTACGCGGGGTGGGTGGGGGGTATCGTGATTTTGGAAATTTAATGTAACTTGCGTATCGTGCAAAAATAGACCATAAAGGTACGAGACATTTACGCAAGGATTGTAGTATCATTAAAGAGCTGCTAAAACTAGCCCATTTCGGACGCAAAGTTAAGACAAATATTTACCGTACAACAAGTAAAGTTGTGATAAAAAACGTTATTAGCATATCGCGTACTCTGTTTTGTCCCACCCCGCTTGCTGAAAAGAGACTTGTTCTGCCATAAAACGACAAGTGTTAATGCAACCCTTCATTGATGTCCGGTACATGTATGTTCCGTTTGATACTCTAAACCAGCGTGAAATACACTGATTTTCCTTTTTCTGTTCTTTTACTGTTTTTCAATTCAATAAGGATCTTTCACTTAGAACAGCAGATACATTTTTACTGTGTCTAAGATATATAGACCGAAAACCTATTAAACTTGATGAATGCTACGATCTGCAGACGAAATCACAAATTTGATCTTAGGCAGATGAGAAGTGTGGTTGGAAAATGTATCCATCGCTATCTACCAAACGCTGTGTTTAATGTGTTCAGAGAAGTTGAGCTATTGTCTAATTTTACGTGGTAGAAACTGCCTTCAACATCTGACTTCGTGAACTCCTTGGCTCCTTGCAGGCGTGTGGCTTTGTATTGTATTGTATTGTAATCTTTATTTAGACATGATCAATTCATCAGCCTATAAAAATACATATCACATACGCTAAGATATTTAAAATTAAAACTACATACTATAACACTAAAGCTGTTTTCCGTGAATGCCGTGCGTTAGACTTAAAAAATGTCATTGATCTTACGTTTAAATAACCCCAGAGACTCTGTGTTCCTTATATCGCGTGGTAAACTGTTACATAATGTGGCGCCATTGTAGCTAAAGCTTTTTCTGTAATAATTAGTGCGCGGTAGTGGAACATTAAGCTTATTTTCAGAGTCCCTCAGGTCATAAGCAGAGTCACGCCACGTAAACTTTGAATATAGATACCTTGGAGCTAGCCCGTGCAGACATCTAAACATCATGGTGGCTTTATGGATTTCCTGCTGGCGTGCAAGATTTTTCCACCCTAAAAACTCGAGTAGCTCAGTTGCATCAGCATCATAGTTAGAGAATGTCAACACACGGGCTGCTCTATTCTGCAATTTCTGCAGTTTGTCTCGTAGCGTTTTCCCACAGCTACCCCAAACAATGTCACAGTAATCAAAGTGAGGTTTTACTAAAGCTTGGTAGATGAGATGTAAGGTTGATGCTGGGATGAGGTGCCTAATTCGCTTTAGGGCCCCGATACCAGAGGCGATCTTTTTCGTTAGTTTTTCGATGTGACTATGCCAATCGAGTTTATCGTCTATTATTACACCAAGCGATTTTGTAGCTGAAACCTGGCTCACTTGAGTATTGTTCATTCTAATTGTTGGTGAAGCTGTGAGAGTATTCAGTCTCTGCCTCGACCCTATTAGCATGAATTCGGTTTTAGTCATGTTCAACGTGAGTTTGTTCGCTTGTAGCCAGTTGAAGACGTTTTCTAGGTCTTCATTTAGACAAAACTGAACGTTCTCAAGATTGCTTCCCGCATATGTGAGGTGCGTGTCATCGGCATACATTCTCGGTTTACAATTTGATAAGCAATTTGGAAGATCGTTGATATATAATAAGAACAATAATGGACCGAGAATGGTCCCTTGAGGGACGCCGCAAGTCAACGAGTAGCTACTGGATAGCGACCCGTTGACAGAGCATTTTTGTGTTCGGTTTTCCAAATATGACTGAAACCATCTGAAAGATTTTCCATGTATACCATAATAGTTTAGTTTCGATAGAAGGATCTGATGATCAACAGTGTCAAAAGCTTTTTTCAAATCTAGAAAAATGACTCCATTGATTTTCTCGTTATCAATATTATATGCCCAAGAATCTGTCGCTTCCAACAAAGCTGTTACAGTTGAATGATTAGCACGAAACCCTGATTGGTTTTGACATAAAATATCGTGCTCTTCCAAATAGGCATATAACTGTTCATAAACTATCCTTTCAAACACCTTCGCCATTATTGGAATCACCGATATTGGGTGGTAATTGTTAGCATCACCGCGGTCACCTTGTTTATAAAGAGGGGTAATCCTTGCATATTTCCAGTCGTCTGGGAACGTCCCTTGGCTAATAGATTGATTGAAAATATCACATATCGGCACACAAATGAGATCAGCACATTCCCTGATAAGCCTAGCAGATATTTTGTCAAGGCCTGTTGCCTTTGACTTGTCTAGTTTATTTCAAAGTGAAAATACTTTAGTTGGATTGGTGGGTTGGAGCTTAAACCGTTTATCTGTTGCGGTAAGATATCTTTGATAGCTACCACTATCACAACGTCGTTTATGGTTGGCAGTGGGTAGGGTTCTCTCTGTCGCTGACTTCCCTCAGTTGAGGCACTGCTTTCAGTACGACGACAATTTTTTTCTGTTTTTTGTTATATTGAGCTGAGATTGACAGAGTAATTGCTCCCTTACTTTGACACTGCGAACGCCGAATACTCAACTGTCGCGTAAGATCTCCTAATGAATTTTCCCATAATATTCAAGGTCCAATAGAAGGCTTTTTTCTTTTTCCCCGTTTTGGGTTGGTGTGTCAGGGACATGTGCATAAAAGGAGGTGTCTTCCTTAGATGTTTAAATCATGATCACTGGATCTTAGATGATTCATGAACCAGGCCATTTCTCTCTTTCGCTCGCAGTGCCAATGCGCAAAGATTTTCACCAACTCATTACTTCACTGATACAATCCTTCCCCCCTTGAATTGTGATTCCTTCAGTAGAATACCCTTATTTTCAAAATGACATAAATGTTACCCTCTATCATCAGAACAAAATAGACAGGAGTTGCATGAGATCAGTAGTGAAGTGCGAAACATTGGAGAAAAGTTGGACACCCAGCTGAAAGAGGACGTGAGGAATGAAGGTAAAGGACTCGAGAAGCACTATGACGGAACACTTTTACCAAATTTTTCTAATATTTCCATACCAACATACAAAACATTAATGAAAAGTTGGACTCTCAAATGAAAGAGGACACGAGGAATGGAGGTAAACAACTCAGCAAGATAAAAGTGCGTTATAGTAAAAATTTAAAACTTAAGACTTTTTAAACTTAAGAATCACGCGTTTTTGGTCCGTGTTTTCATTATTCCTCCCATGGAGGTTTATAAGTTCTATATTTTTTCGCCGTAGCGCGGAGGTTTGTCAATTCAAGCATTATCATTATGTGATGTATTCCGCTTGAGAGCGCTGAATGCGCCTTTTTCTGCATTTATTAAGGACATAAGGAGCGAAAATACATGTCACTCATTCGACTTTTCTACCCGCGTGACTCTGCGTTAACGCCTCTCCATGTACTCAAGCAGTGCCACCACTGAAACAGAATAGGGGCGCTTTCTGGAATAGGAGCGCCTAGTAGAAAAAGAGCGCTTATTAGAATAGGGGTGCTTATTAACAAAAACCTGATTCGAGAGGGGCACTCATCAGAAAGGGGGCACTTAGTGAGACGAGGGCACTAAATTGAATCCATACGGTACTCTATTACCTTTTATTTCCAGCGAGAAAACGTTGTCCAGAAAAATATCTCTGTTTTCAAGAACGTAACTAGAGACAATAGAAAAATCATGAGCTGACGTAGTAATAATTGCTAACGAGTAATATTTACTTTAGATGACTTTGACCCCGCGAGAGTTATCGATGACGTTCGTTGGCTCTACAAAACCCGTGAGGGTTGGTTGGCACCGTTTTCCTGGTGTGAGCGATTTCACTTCTCATTTGGTGATATCTACACCAGACTTAAAGTCATCTACAGAAAGAGAACGGGAGGAACAGCTACGGACCAAGTTGTAACGATGTCGGAAATCTTCAACCCGCACGAAGAATGTGAAGAGCCAAGAGTTGTGTTAATCGAAGGAAGGCCTGGTATGGGAAAGACAACTTACTGCAAGAAAGTTGTTTTCGACTGGGCTACAGGAAAACACGCAACTGGAAATTCCTTTAAAAACTTCCTAATGGTGCTTTTGATCAAATGTCGTGACATTCAGTCTGGCCTTTGGGAGGCCATTGAAGATCAACTTCTGCCTCGCGAAGTTGGTGAAGGCCAAAGAGAAAGATTCTTCGACTTCATTCGCCGCAGTCAATCTAATGTTCTCCTGGTACTCGATGGATTGGATGAAGTTTCTGAGAGGAAGCTACCTATGTTTTTAGAAATTATTCAAGGCCGAGTGCTGCCAAAATGTCGCGTTGTTGTTACGGCACGGCACAAAGCTGGAGTTAAAGTTCGAAAATACTGCGACACACTGCTAGAGGTGGAGGGTTTTACTGAAGAAGACGTGGAAACCTTCATCGAAAATTACTTTAGAGCGAACCAAGACTTGGCTGCGCAGCTTATCGAACGACTGTATCATGATAAAACCTTATGTGAAATGTCAAGGAATCCTCTCAACGTTGCGCTTCTTTGCCTGGTCTATGAAGATTTGAACGATGTATTTCCTGATAGCAGAAGTAAGCTGTACATGGACATAGTGGAGTGTGTCCTGAGAAGATACAGAACAAAGCAGCAACTACAAGAAAACGGTGAGGACCTTGTTGAACTTTACGAAGGCCAATTGAAACACCTTGGCTCGATAGCTTTGACAGGTTTACTGGAAGACAACATGGACTTTGACGAGAAGGAGCTCGGAAAACACAAAGCAAGTGATTTACCTGAATTTGGATTTCTTTCGGTTCAGCCCGGAGGCAGTAAACGAAGACCGACTAGACGTTATGGCTTTCTTCACAAGACTTTCCAAGAATTCTACGCTGCATTTTATCTCAGTTTTCAGCTTATCAAGAAAGAAATAAGTACGGAGAGCATAGCTGCTAACAGACGATATCGCTATTAGCTGAAAGAAGTGCTTCTGTTTACATTTGGCATTCTAGCGGCATGTTGCAAGGAAACTGCAGAGAACCTTGTCAAAACTATGGCAACAAAGTTGAACCAGGAGGAAGAAAAAGACGCACCTGGTAGTTTGGCGTTTATATTAGAGTGCATTAATGAGTCCAAAAATAACAACAACGATTTTAGTATAAAGTTGGCTCGCACCCTCGGTGCTTGTCTGCGAATTGGAGCTGTTGATTGTCATGATGCGGTGGAAATAGATGAAGCACTAGTTGCCGTTTTGGCCAACGTCCTTAAAACCAATTCAACTGCAATTGAATTGGTTTTAAGGACGAATGGAATTGGTTTTTGCATAGGGTTGCTATTGAATTGAACCAATTCAATAGCAACCCTATGCAACCTGGGCCGATTTACTTTAAGACCCCGCGAAAGTGTGGAATATTCGGAGTTATGTGTGAGGGACTACCAAGACAAGTGAACTTTCTTATTGACGAGGCCCCCTCTGCAGGAAAGGGAGCAAACGCGACTGTCAGTTATGTGCATTTTTATTTTGAACATCATGGACTCCAGGAAACCGATGTCCATCTTAATGCGGATAATTGCGCAGGACAGAACAAAAACAACACCTTCCTCTGGTACTTAGCGTGGAGGACTTTGATGAAACTTCATCATTCAATTACTTACTCATTTCTGATAGCAGAACATACAAAATTTGCTCCGGATCGCTGTTTTGGCCTGATCAAGAAAGCATACAAAGTCACGTATGTGTCTTCTCTTTACGAATTTGCGAGACTTGTAGACACTTCCAGTACTTCTGGATTGAACAAATCTCGACTCGTTGGGACACATGACGGGAGAATTCTTGTCCCTGTCTACGACTGGGCTTCGTTTCTTGGACAATACTTCAGAAAGTTGCCGAATATAAAGAGCTACCACCACTTTCATTTTTCAAAGGAAACCCCTGGAAAGGTCTACTACAAGGAGTTTGTAACAAGCCCTGAACAGTCTTTCATGTTACTAAAGAACAATGTGACTCTACCACCTCCAACGACCCTTCCTCATGTGGTCAATCCTGAGGGGCTTACTGAGGAACGAAAGAACTACCTTTATCGAGAGATAAGACAATTTTGTAAACCGGGGACGGAGGATATTGTAGCACCAGCCCCGTGAAGATATTATGTGCGCATGCGAAGCTTCATTGACCTTGTGTATGACTCCTTTTACGACACGAATTGAAATCTGTATGTAACTTTAGCATAAACTTGTAAAAAATTTAAATAATCCCTGTAGATTCGAACATGAAATACAAGTGCCGTTTTTTATCGTCAGCACTTACTCTCTCGAGGTCGCGTTATTTTGTGTTGAAGCAAATTGAAAAAAAGCGTTAATTTTCCTCGCTCGGCAAAGCGTGCGGTATGAAAGTTCTAACTAAAAAGAAATTACCGTCTTGCAAAAATATCTCACCCTTTCACTTGTCAATAGAATTTGAAAACAATTGCGCGTGGAACATAGAAAATGGTTTCACCCAGAAGTAGGCCTCCGGTCCACTGTAACTCGAAAAACGTTGACCCAAGCATGCGTATGCCCAGAACGAACGTTGAGTAATGCCTTGAAAAACGTGACTTTTCCTGACACCATAAAAATGTTGAAACGAACACGTTGTTTCTTTTACTAAGAATCAGGCGGGGACTGGAGGGTAATTCAAGCACGAAACACAAAAGAGCCGTTTACAAATCTTTATCAAAAAAGTATGACTGATTTTGGTTTTATCTGCAGCACTTACTCTCTCGAGAAGGTCGCGTTGGTTTTGTGTTGAAGCAAATTGAACGCTGTTGAAAGCGTTCATTTTTCTGACTTGGCTAGGTGTGCGGTGTGAAAGTTCTAACTAAAAAGAAACTACCGTCTTCCAGAAATATCTCACCCTTTCACCTGTCAATAGAATTTGAAAACAATAGTGCGCGTGGAACATAGAAAATGGGTTCGCCCAGAAGTAGGCCTATTTCCGATAGACGTCACAAAAGACACAATTGACCACTTCACACATGAAAACTATGGCTTTCAAAATATCGAAGCCGCCCTTAAATAGAAGCCGCATTATTTTCCTTTTGAAAAAAAAATAGAAGCCGCGGCTTCTATTCAAGAAAAGACGGTATGTATTTCTTACGACTCTCGACCTTTCTTATCAGAAATGATTGTAGTCGGATTAGAGATTCTTATTCTGTTTACCCAGTTCTTTCAATTATGAATAAAGGCTGAAAGTTTCTAAAGAAACTCTCCATTCGCTCTGATGAAGGTTGAAAAGTTAAAGGTTTAAAAGTTTCTAAAAAAACTCTCCACTCGCTCTGACAAAGGGCCAACGCTCGAAACGTCGGCTTTTTTACTCGTTACGGTGGCCAATTTAGAACTTCAACTTAGTTGATATAACCAAATTATCTTTCAATTATGGTCTGGGTCTAGGTCTGGGCGAAACGCTTTGTGTGCGAAACTCGTTATGGGCAAAACCCGCGGCTTCCGAAGCAACTTCTAAAATCACGTTTATCGAATTGCTTAATTTACTGGCGAACAATTTCTAATTCCGTCGGGCTGAGAAACCAAGTATCATTCGCTCCGACGAAGGGCTAACGCTCGAAACGTCAGCTTTTGCAATCATTACGGTGGCCAATTTACCATTTCAACTTTGTTGATATATCCAAATTATTTCGTTACTCCCACCGACGCAGCCCCAAACAGTTTCTTTCGAAACTATCAGCCTTTATTCAAGTATCATTGGTTATGACCAGAATCTCGGTCATGACTTTTTTCATTTGTTGGCTCTAACAAGAGCCGTTTTATGGAATCTATTCGGACCTGATTTCACAACTTGCTCTAGTCCAGTTCATGTTCCAGCGCGTCCAGATTCGTCAGTGTTGAATCGATGGTCTTTTTGACATCATGGTACTCCTTGAAGTACTGCTGCAAAACTATTTGGACATCGTAGTGAATAGTTGAATCTGCTAGAACATCTAGTAGAAGACACAGCATCTGCTGTCTATTTTCTACCGATGACTCGACTAATTCTAGACGCATTGTACGTATGGAGTCAATGATAAAAACAGCTTCAAAGTTGTCCATAGTTGATCTAAAACACCTCTGAAGGAACGTGCCACAAATAATATTATCTTAGTGCGGACTTCTTAGGAAAAAACTGCAGTGTACTTGATCGTTTTGTGATTTGTCGATTAGTCGTTGGATTAAAATAAATATTACCATATACTTGTTTTTCTATTGTTCTTTTTTACTCCAATAAAAAAGCGAGATTTTCGATCCTCCTCATTAAGCATTCTTGGTATATAAAGGCATTTTACTCTTCACTGTTTCTCAATCATTTCTAACGACATTGTTTGACCCGAAATGGCTTTAACTGTAAGACAATTGTGCAAAGAAAGCAGCAGACGACCCCGCAAGGCTCTGTTTTTTTTCCGAGACGAGAAGAAGACGGGAATCGCGCCTACACGCCTCATCATTGGAAATAGTATAGATTTAAAAGAAGGAATGGCGGTGACCGTTAACTGGCAAGGAAGAAAGGTACCCGCTGAACTCTTAGCCTTAAGTGGTAAGTAATGCCTTTCACATCTCGATTACATGGCAGAATTCACAGGAATACATTTGTGTAAGTCAGTTTTATTGCGAATACTCGCTTAAGCGACAAGTCTGAGTTGTAACTAATTGTCGTACTTACGATTTGTTCTTGTAGACGACGAAGAAGTCTTGAATCAGAAAGACTTGGAGTGGTGCGAAATAAACTTACCGCCGTTACCAAGTCTGGACTGCAACCAACAGCCGGATTCAGACTCTAAGGAAATTGCCCAACAACCGTCCCAAAAGAATGAGGTACAGCGGCCCAACAAGTCAACCAAGGTAATTCTGATTACTACATGGTGCTCTTTAGTAACGCGTTTCATAAAAATGTCGATAACGCCGGCCACTTCAACATTCAAAGTGGTATTTTTACCTTCTTGTGAAGCGTAAATAATTGAAATTAATTATGTAATGCACGAGCTACCTTTATGATTCTATTATAGTTTTATGTCAGTGGGCATTTACCATCTACAGCGATCGTTTTATATAGGTTATAACTATTTTTGAACGTGACTTTTGTTAATAACCCGAACATCAGGAAGTCTAAGATCACGTTTTCTTGCGCGAGACAAAGTGAACGAGCGTGTTTCAACATTGTATTATCACATTTAAGTTTTCAGATGTTATACTACCATAACAGACTTTCGTTTTGATAAATGTTGTATTGATCTTTTAGGTGAAGGCTGGGCAGAAAAAACTTTCCGCAACTCCCGTTGACCCATACCAAGAGTTTTTGGCAGAACAGAAGAAAAGAGAGGCTCAGTGGTGTGAGGAAACTAAAGCAAAGAAAGCACGAAATGAGGAAAAGGAGGCCAAGAGTTTCAGTGCTGGTGCGACTGCAGAAGATGTTGCTTCCATAAAGCTGCTGCTACAAGAGAGTATCTGTAAGGTAAGCATAACAACAATGCGTTACTTGTTGAGAAAATGTCGCTTGGAAAGTCCTTTTCAGTTTTTTTTCTCTGAATTCAACACGCTTAACTACGTTACGGACACCCAGTGTCAACAATGAGTTTCTAAAGCAAGCCTTACCTTTGGATGACGTCTAATTACTTTTTGACTGAGTAATTTATAAATAATCGTCTTAATACGGAAACCTCATTTTACAGACACTTTCTTTGGTTTTGCCTGATGTTTGATTGTTCACTTTTTTTAATTAACTGTTCATTTGTTTGTTTTACTCAAATAGATGATGGAGAAATTCGAGGACGCCCTGTCTGGAGTGGAGAGAAAAATCACAGTCCGATTGGGTAGAATTGAGCAAAGATTGGATTCTTTAGAGCAAAACGTTATGGTAAGTTTTAATGTCTTTTTCGTTTACGGCTTTAAAGACGGAGTTCTCGGTAATGGAACTACTGGTTTGACAAACTTTGTTGCAGAAGACTAAACTGTTTGAGTGCCTCTAAACTCTAATTAAACCGGTTTAAGAATTATAAAACACAGGGTATAATGAAATAAGGCCATCAAAAGCTAGCGGTTTCAATTTATTTTCTACTTACTCGACTTAATCAAACCAAAATGGCCTTTATTTATTTTTTTAATTCCCTTGCAACAAAATGACATATGATTTTTAACTTTTTAATAGATACAACAACCAGAAACTGAGCAGCCATTATCAGCCAGCAGTATCCTTCAGCAGGATGATCTTCAAACTATAGATTCTGTTGCCTTGGCCAGTCTAAACGAAGATATGGACATCTTCGCGCTATCTCCAGAAACACCAACGGTTCCGACTCCGCCTACAGCTTCAACTTCTTCAACCCCTGCAACCCAAAGCTTCCACGAATTAACAGAAGCTCAAGTTGGCGATGAGCTCATTGGTAGCTGCGTGACCCCAAGAAAGCTACCAGTCGTGAAGAACATTCTGCAGAGCGGATCGGAACGGCACAAATGCGCGCTTAAGCTTCTGCCATACTTCTTTACTAAAGATGAGATGAGCACCAGCAACACAGACGGAACACACCAGAAACTTCCCCTAGACACTACGAAACTAAACTCATTAAAAGTGTTAGTTTTTTCTAGATTTCCAGTCGAGTCCTCTGCGGAGAGAGGCAAAATAAATCAAGGGCAAACTAAATCAAAGGCAAAATAAATGCTAAGTGTCGTTTAAGTAAGCATATTATAAAGCAAGCAGGCGACAGGTAGACTAAAGAGAGTTTTTAACTAAGGCTTTTCGCGATTGTTTCAATATTTGTTTCTACTATTATGATTGTTGAGGATTCATTGAGATTACTGTAGGCTTCTCGTTTTCAAGTTATTGATGTAAAATGGTTGTAGAGACCTTCAATTTTATTTAAAGTTTTGGTTTTCTTTGTTGGAAGGGGGATGTGATTAGCTTACGAAAACAGATGTTCGTTAGTTAAGACAAGGAGAGCGAGATTTGTTTTCATGATTATGCAAATTTATTTCGATTGACGTGTACGGCAAAATTTACAAAATCCGTGGCTATCGAGTTTCTCATCTTTTATTTCCATCGATTAAAAGGAAACAGAAATTGCTTTATAAAAGCTGTAATTACACATTACTTTACGAAATCGAATGCTAGATGAAACACGAGCGAAAGAAAGTTGAGTTTTGTTACATGCTCATGCAAAATTGTTTCGATTAACCGACGGTGAAATCTACAAAATCAGCGGCATTTCTTAACGTTTTTCACTTGAGAGTGCGTTTTCATTTCAGTCAATACGTAGAAACAATGTAGGAACATGGGAAAAAATGAGTTTGCTTCTCAATTCTATTTTCTTTCTATCGAGAATGTTCAGTCCACATGGTATGATTGACAGATTGCTTCAAACGCATTGCGAGCTCTCCAGGGCGAGACTCGCTCTCGGCTCGCTTCACTCGCTCTCGGCTCGCTTCACTCGCCAGTGGATAGCTTAATGGCAGGCTAGTAATTTAATTTTACTTACTTTTCTATCGTTATCAGTCGAATATTATTAGCATGAAACGTCAGTGTTCCGCATGAACAATTCGTATAATTGTTCACAACGGTTTCTGATCGATATGTGCATGGCTTCCCGCTGTTCTTTAGCCCTCCTTATCCGTTCAACGTTTTTGTCCATCCGTTTAACGTTTTGAGCAATCTATTAATAGATGCTGTTCAACCGTTTAACGTTTTAAGCCATCCGTTTATTTTTTTCTCGGCCGTTTAACGGTTCACGGAATCCGCTTTTGGACTTTGCTCTACCGTTTAACGCTTTGGACTATTCGTTTAAACGGACATGCAAACCGTTTAAACGCCCTTACTACCCGTTTACTATCCGTTTACAAACCGTTTATTTTTACCCGTTTAACGGAAAAGCGTTAGTGTACGAAATCCTGTGCCCGGTCACAATAATTTGCCAGGCATTTTTGCAATCTTGTATCGCTTCACCAACTGCTATACTGAGCTTGAGAAAGTCCTGGGCCTTACCTGAAATGTCTTCTAACCTACTAGATCAGCTGCAAATGCGGGTAATTGTGAGCTCCAGGTTGATTACCTATAAAAGGGTCATTGTGATGTATTTTTGGGGACTACATTCTGCACCCAGAAGTATGTATGGATAGCAGTTAAATTTAAAGGAAACAAGGTGAAGCATACCTTATTGTGAGAGATATCATGTGATGGACTAGCAGCCCATATCTCTGAAAAGAAGGAATCGTTTCACTCTTTGGAAAGTGGGATAATCTCTAGCAATGTGGGCCATTAAGTATGCTCGCTAGAGTGCACACAATTATTTGGATTATCAGCCTAGAGAGCCTTTCACGGTTTGGATTATTTTAATCGCTTTTAAAGGGCAGTAGATTGGGCAACAATTAAACCTTAAAAAAAAATAAGTAATTGAGTGGTTATCATCCTAATTACTCTGACATATCTAGCTTTTTTCTCCTTTTTGTTACAGGAGTGTTCACTGCTGCATTTGATCTTGGCATTGAATGGCTCCTAGTAAAAGGTATCGCAGATTTCGCTGATGGTACAGACACCAAAGGTTCTTGGAAACGTTTTACAAGTATCATGGCAGCTTCTACTGTTTTTCATTTGCTGAGAGATCCTAATGTTTTTAAAGACTGGCCTCATTACAAAGGTAACAGTAGTTTTGGGTAAAATCTTGTTTTCCATGTCACTTGTTTTGTATTTTCAGTTGTTTTGGATAGTTTTTATCATTTATTGATTTAATCACTTTCACCGGAGTGTGGTGAGGGTCGCACAACGGAGCGAGGCTCCAAATTAAGTGCGCCCAATATCCCACCCATCCCACCCTAGGGGAGGAGATCCATCACACAGTAATCTCGTGTGTGGGAAATTAACGTCTCCTACCCCAACCCTGCAAGAGACAGGACCTCTATTTATTCGTCCCTATCCGATAAGACTAGAATATCGAACCATTTCTTGATGTTATATAAAGGTAGCAAATTCTTCTCAATTATTCTAAGACCCTGAGTGTTGGTCCAGCCGGGCCTCGAACCCTCGACCTCCCGCACAACAGTCCAGCGCTCTATCCATTGAGCTAACCGGGAGGCGGTTAATCAAATTCTATGGAAATGTTTATATGCTGCTGGTGTTTTGTAGATGCAGTCTGATAATATAGGATAGCTATTGAATCCCTGCATAGGCCTTGATTTTGTTCCAGACATAAAGTATTCAAAGTATTGGGTCTCTTTACAGGAACACAGATTAAGTTGAATTCTTTGTTAGAACCCCACGGAGATGACCTTGGTTAAATGGCTTTTTTCGAGTTTCTGGTAACTTTGCCCAAATTGAATTTAGGCTCATTTATAATACATTCCTTACTTTAATTGATCTCCATAAATGAACATTCTGTTTACAACTACGAACTTACAACAAAGTTATGTGTTGGAACTCTCCTTTGTAAAAAACATTAGAAGTGGTTTTGAAAGGCTGAAAACCGTTTCATGTACATAACTGAGAATTCTGCTACTTTTGAAAGTTAGGAAGGTATTCTTTGTGATCGGCTATAAAAGTCAAAGTGAGTTACCTGTGCACCACTTGATCTCACGTTTTGTTGCAACTCCTTCAAGGTACTGAGCTGGTGGTGCGATGGGGTAGTGGCCGTAAAGGAACAGGTGGCATTCTAAGGTGGGGAGGGGGGGGGAGAGAAGGCGCTTCTAATGTCTTAAGTGGGAAGGGGTCTCCTTGGCCGCAGCTCACCTCCGTGCACCTTAACTCGAGGACAAAGGAGAGGAAGAAAGCACGATAACCTAGATTACATTGTATTGCCCCCTGAAAATCTCTTTAGCGCCCTAAGATAACTTTGGTGGAGGAGCGTCTTTGAGTTTGTTGCCCATTTTTCTAATTTTCCTGTTCTTTACTGACAAGGGAAGCGGATAAGATGAAAGATAAACCTCTCCCAAAAAAAATTGATGTTTTCTTTCTTAATGTTACCAAGTTAGAAATACCATGTTGAAATAAACTCAAGCTACAAATGTACATGTTTGCTATTAATACTAGGTTCAAGTAAATTTCAAATGATGAAACGAAAATCGGATGACTTGACGAGCGGGCTTCCACATAACAAGAGACCTAGGATGGAAGGTAAACGTTTTTTATGTTGTAAATGTTAATACATGTATATGTATGTTCTGTGAATTCAAAAGGAGACACAATTCTTTATTAAATTTCTGGGGGTGATCATATCACCTAGAACCTCATGGAAAATTCAACTTGACAACGGGTTAAAGATAGATTACAATGTGATGCCAGAGAGGCAACTTGAGACACATTATTTTGACAATGGTTGGGTCTCGCCTGCACTGGTAGCAACACAAAATAGAGCAAACAGCTACAAAGCCAAATGTCGTGTCTTCTTCCGCCAAGAATAACAACGAGTTGTTTCTTTAGTTTATTTTGTAGGTCTCTTGATTTAAGGTTTTCAAGTGCAGTCACGAAATCTCGAGTTTTTAGTCCGCGTTTTGGTCCGAGTTTTGGTCCGTGTTTTGGTCGGAGTTTTGGTCCGACTCCATGGGAACTTCCGGTTTATAATAATAATAATAATTTACATTTCTAAAGCGCTAAAATTATAAAATATTCTAAAGCGCTTTACAACATTATTAACTACAAATATTAAAATGATAAACGACAAAATATCAAAACAAACTGTAAGCCAGCTTGAATAGATGTGTCTTAAGCTTTGACTTAAAAATCGTTACACTTGGACTGTTTCGAATTTCAAGCGGCGGTTCGTTCCACAAAAAAGGTCCAGAACGGGCAAAGGCACGATCACCAAAGGTCTTAAAGTTAGTTCTTGGGACCTTAAGGAGACCCTGATCGCAGGAACGTAGCTGATGACCCTTGACACTGTGTGGCTGCAGATATTCTTTTATGTATAGTGGGCCTTGGTTGTTTAAAGCTTTATAAATTAAAAGTAACAACTTAAAATGGACGCGATAAGCCACAGGAAGCCAGTAAAGATTATATAAGGCGGACGAGATGTGGTGAAACTTGGGAATCCTAAAAATTAGTCGAGCAGCGGCGTTAAGCACCTTCTGAAGACGCTCTGTCTGGTACTTGGGTACGCCAAATAAAAGGGAGTTGCAATAGTCTAAATGCGAAGTCACAAATGCGTGAACAAGAGTCTTCGTGGACTCAGGACTGAGGAATTTCCTAATTTGGCGAATTTTATACAATCCATGAGAAGCTTTGCTGCAGATCTTACCAATGTGAATGGACATGGACATATTGGAGTCAAACCAGGAACCCAGGTTTCGAACACTGTTGAGAGGCTGAATGGTAGAATTACCGACTGTGATGGAATCAATTGCGATTTTTGTTAATTGATGGCGGGAACCAACAACTAAGAATTCGGTTTTAGAATCGTTAATTAACAGGCGATTATAAATCAACCATGAGCGGACATCCGAAATGCAGGCTTCAAGAGCAGCTATGGCGTGGTCTTGCGAAGATATGTCATTGGGTCTAAACGACAGATAAAGTTGTGTATCATCGGCATATCCGTGAGCAGAGGGGAGATGGTTAGCGATCACGTGATATAGTCGAGATATGTATAATATGAATAAAATAGGATATAAACACAGCAGATGGGTCCCATGATCAAATTAGTTCTCTACAAAATTACAAGATACATTATCCAATTTAAAATGACTGCACTTCGAGTAATATTAATAAGGACACTTTCTAAATGGATAATAAGAAATATTTTGGATTAATATGAACATTTTTCATATCTATCTTGCCTTTTATTGATTTCTTTTCTTCTTTCTCATCTCTGCGTGATAAACAAAACAATAGGTCGCTTGGAGCGATGAATCGGCTTTCGGCGACAACATTTTTGTAGATGGGCGTGGGGATTTTTCTCTCTTAAATGCTGTTTTATGGTGTCATTAAGTATGGAAAAGCTTCAAAGTGTTCAATTCAGGCGTCAACCATGGGTTGAAGGCGTAAATTCCGTAAATAATCGAGTCCGCTTTTTGTGCATTGTTGGCTGGAGTTTTCGGAACTGAGCATATTACGTTGACCGGCTGTACTAGAAGTTGGCCGAAACCGCAACATACTTCTATATCTCCATACTCCTCCAACCTACTCTAGTTGGTTAGCTTGAATAAATATATCGTTGGGAAGAAATTGGAATTTTGCGCTGAGCCCAGATTAAAGTTGCATATTTACGGTCATGACGGCAAAAGCAAAGTAGGTGTCAAACTGAAGAGTAATTTTCAGTGTAAAAAAAAAAAACGGTTGAAAAAGAAAAACGTATATGCTTTGCTCTCACAAAGGATCGATCTAAATACGCGAAGCAAAAAAATTCCTCAAACGAGAGTTTTGTGAAAAGACGAGTAATTCAATTGGTGCCATTTTTGATGAGCGGCGCTGTTATAAAACAGGCCTTTGAAGTACTGAAGCGATTTGCGCTTGGAAAAAACCATGTTTTACAATATTTCGAAAAACCAGTGTGGTATCTATAGTTTGACTCGACACCTTACGAGAACTATTTTTATTAGAGATGGTTATGATCCCACTGGAAGGATTGAGAACATTCGCCAACTCTATAAAACCCGCGAGGGTACGATAAACCTCCTTCCCTGGTGTGAAGACTTGAACTTTTCTTTTGGAGACCTCTACACCAGACTTAAAGTCATCTACAAAGAGAAAACGAGAGGAACAGCTACGGAACGAGTCGTCACGATGTCTGAAATCTTCAACCCGCACGAAGAATGTGAAGAGCCAAGAGTTGTGTTAATAGAAGGGAAGCCTGGTATGGGAAAGACAACTTACTGCAAAAGAATTGTTTTCGACTGGGCCACTCAAAAACGCGCAACCGGAAATTACTTCGCAAAATTCCGCATAGTGCTTTTGATTAAATGTCGTGAAGTTCAGTCTGACCTTTGGGAAGCCATTGATGATCAACTTCTACCTCGAGATATTGGTGACGACCAAAGAAAGAGATTCCTCGACTTCATTCGCCACAATCAATCTAAAGTTCTCCTGGTACTCGATGGATTGGATGAAGTTTCTGAGATGAAGCTACCAATGTTTTCAGGAATTATTCAAGGCCGAGCGCTGCCAAAATGTCGCGTGGTTGTAACTGCACGGCACGAGGCTGGAGTCAAAGTTCGAAAATACTGCGACACGCTGATAGAGGTGGAGGGATTCACTGAAGAAGATGTGAAAACCTTCATCAAAAAGTACTTCAGAAGGAAGACAAACCTGGCCGAACAGCTTATCGGACGATTGCATGACGATAAAACCTTACATGAAATTTCGACGAATCCTCTCAACATTGCGCTTCTTTGTCTGGTCTATGAAGATTTGAGAGGTGTATTTCCTGAAAGCAGAAGTAAGCTGTACATGGACATAGTGGATTGTATACTAAGAAGATACAGAGCAAAGAAACAACTTTCAGAAGTCGAAGAGGACCCTGTTGGACTTTACGAAAGCCAACTGAACCACCTTGGCTCGATAGCTTTGAAAGGTTTATTAGAAGACAACTTGGACTTTGACGACAATGAGCTTGGAAAACACAAAGGAAGTGATCTACCAGAACTTGGATTTCTCTCTGTTCAGCCCGGACGCAGTAAACTCCGAGCTACTAGACGTTATGGCTTTCTTCACAAGACTTTTCAAGAGTTCTTCGCCGCCTTGAATCTCGTTTGTCAGCTTATCAATAAGGAAATTAGCACGGACAGCATAGCTGTTGACAGACGATATCGCCACGAGCTGTAAGAAGTGCTTCTATTCACATTTGGCATTCTAGCCGCACGGTGCGAGGAAACAGCAGAGAACCTTACGAAAAGTATGGCGACACAGTTAAACCGGGAAGTCCGGAATAGGGAAGCCGGAAATAGTATGACTGTTATATAAGAGTGCATTTATGAATGCAAAAATGAAAATTATTAGAAGACAACTTGGACTTTGACGAGAAGGAGCTTGGAAAAAAAAAAGGAAAGCGATTTACCTGGATTTGCATTTCTGTTAGTTCAGCCCTGAGGTAGTAAACTAAGACCGACTAAACGTTATGGCTTTCTTCACAAGACTTTCCAACAATTCTTCGCAGCACTCTGTCTCGGCTGTCAGCTTATCAAGAAATAAATAAGCACAGACAGCATAAATGCTGACAGACGATATCGCTATCAGCTGAGAGAAGTGCTTCTGTTTACATTTGGCATTCTGGCAGCGCAGTCCCAGGAAAAATTCATCTCTAGAAATGTTATTTCTGAACGGAAATAACATTTGTGAAGCTGGTGCTGCTGCTCTGGCTAAGTAATTATTTGAAAGAAAACACATCTCTAGAAGTGTCGAATTGACCTTTGAATTATTTTGGTAATTCTGGTGCTGCTGCTGCTCTGACTGCTGTGCGAGAGTGTCATCCATCTCTAACCGAGTTAGATGGGCTTCCCCTGAAATTTTATACTCTGTGCTCTGACCAATTTTAAGAAGTGATAATGTAGCGAATAATCAGGGATTCGCGGCTCTTACCCTAAGCAGGGTAGATCATGGTACAGTAGCTTCTAATTATCGATATAAATATTAATGCGAGACTTATGTAGCATCTATTCACTAAGATTATTTAATTTAGTAAGAGCTTCATTTGAACGATAAATGTATTTCTTAAGACTTTTAACTGATGTAAATAAAAGTATTTTCAGCAGAATTTCAAGGTTTCTCCATGTATTCTCTATGTGTGTTTAGTTATTTTTTTCCTGCATTCTTCCGGAAAATCTGTTTGATCTCGATGCCCCTTCGTTTTCTGTTTCCTTACTTCATGTCAACTTTTTTGCTTGAGATCTTTTGGAAATTGACGCAATTGGTTCAATGTGGTATGTATGCTTTAGGAATTCGGTTTTACTTTGGTAATGATTACTGGATGAACGAGTGAATTGTCTTGCTAATTGAAAAAAGGCGAAAGGAAAAAAAAGAGAAAAAAAAGGACACTGGCGGCAGCCACAGATTATGCAGGTGTTCGAACTTTCCCTACCCTACTCATCAGATATTGTCAACTGTTAATTTTATCAGAGAATTTCTGGGAAAAGAATTGGAGAGGAAAAGGAAGAAAACATGGGGAGGGGGAATTCAAACCCGGGATTATAAAACAGGTTCACCAGACTTAAAATAACATAAAGGGAATGGAAAAAATGTGCGACGATGGAAGAGGATGAACAAGAGAGGAAAAACTGCGGTAAAGTTATGTATGTCACAAGTAGTCAAAAGACGTCTATGCATAATGAATCAAAGATCACGGACTCGATCAAACAGGGTTGTTCGGGTAATCCCGCGCTAGAATAATATTTTTTTCCGCAAGCTCCTTACGGGAGTTACCCCATGACATCGAAACCCGCTTGAGATATGGCGGACATGGCGCACGGGCTGATCAATAGAACACGCTGAAAAAGAAAGATTGTAAGATGAGGTCATTATTCAATTACCTTGGAGATCAGTGGATTCTGTAGTAGCCCAGGTACCCCCACCCCACCCCACCCCACCCCGCTAAGATAAGGTGCGGCTCTTGACAGGGCTAGGACCTAGTCTCGTACCCAGACCCTAGAGGTAAACGAGAGGATCTGGGTAATGGATTAGTCAGGACCTTCCGGGTGAATGAAATGAAACTAAAATGAGTGAATGTGAATGAAATGGCACTTTCATCTCACTGTCGGACAGTGAAGCGAATCGTGATGGCGCTAATGCCGAGTCTCCTTTTCCGTTGTTTTTCTCTTTTTTTTTGCCTCATTTAAGAACTCTAGCCCAAGTGAAAAGGTGGGAAAATTGTCTTCGTTTTGGGACTGGTGGGCCAAGTCTCTGTTTGTATCCATTATTGTAGCGAAATGTATTAGTTTTTCCCCGCGCTAACCATGGCCACTCGGGCGAAAAAGAGAAATTTCTAGCGAAGCGGTTTGCTCACACTATCAGCATACACTATCGGGACTTTGAGCACGCTTACGTATACTGAATTTGATTGCGCGGCTCTGTGGCAAAAATAAAAATTGCTCTTTGAGGCAAAAGAAGCAGACTTTGCTTTATCGTTTTTCTGGAAGTGAAAATATCATCCGGGAAATCTAAGATAGGCTGATCGTATTAAGCATGAAAAACGGGATCTCTTCTTACGTTATCAGTTATTGTCAATTTAATCTCAGTGGGGAGTAGTACGGTTGACGGTTAAATCTTATGGCCTTTGACAGAAGAAGTTTCTTAGTAGGAGGAAAATGTTTCTTATTAGATATTTCTTATAAACGGAAATAAGATGTTCTAGAAGTGCCTGAATATTATCACAGGATCAGTCTTAACTTCCCACGGCAGTGAGGAGCGTAATATAAATGAACTACAGTGTAAGCAACATGAAAATGAGAAAAAATTAGAAAAAACCGCAACAAACTCTTGGAACAAACTCTTCTTCGACGAACTTAGTACTGTTTGACATTCAGGGAATGGCTGCCCAGGTCTTACAACCTTTCTTGAAGACGTTGCATGCACACGATAAACTCGGCCACAATCTTCACCGCCACCGAGCTGCGAAAATTGGCACATTTTGGCGTACAACAGAACAATTAAGTAATTTCTATTTTTCCTTATTTTTTTGTAACCCAATGAATGATCTGAATTTTATCTTATTCTAAATTTGAACCCAACGAATGATCTAATTTTTAACGCAATGAATGAAAATGCTAAATTATTCTGTTTTTTAAGATATTAATAAGATAAAATCGCACGTGATCTTATTTAGATGAAACAATGGGACAGTAAAGGATGTGCAACCTAGGGTGAGAAGGAGGAAAGGGGCTTCTAATATCTTGAGAGATAAGGGGTCTCCCTAGCTACAGCCCACCTCCATGCACCTAAACACTAGATAGGAGAAATGGAAGGAATGGAACCATTTTAACCTTAATAACATTGTATTGCCCCCCTAAAATTCTCTCTACCGTCCTAAGATGACCCTGGTGGAGGTGCTTCCTAGAGTTTGTTGCGGCTTTTTCTAATTTTCATGTTGCTTACACTGTAGCTCATTTATATTACGCTCCTCACTGCCGTGGGAAGTTAAGACTGATCCTGTGATAATATTCAGGCACTTCTAGAAGGCTTTGCACTTCTTTCCGGTTTTGAGTTGATGATGTTAGAGACACGTTATGGTTATGGTTACCTTAGATATTTGAGTTATGATCGTTGGATTCTAGGCTGTTCATGGGCCAAACCATTTCTTTCTTTCATTTGCAGTGCTAGTACACTAATACTTTTAACCGAATTACGGTCTTTTTGTCCAATAGTCTTTTCGTCCAAGTCTTTTCGTTCCAAAGTTTTTTCATCTAAGTCTGTTCGTCTAAATGTTAACTCTTATCTGGGAGCATTTAAGTAACTTTTAGAAGGCTAGATAAGGCTATATAAAGAACTTATTAGTGCGAGCCGTTGCCATTTTGGTTTCGATAGCTCTTACTATTCACTGATCCTCGTTTACAAATTCAACATCGTTAATTACGATAAATACACAGAGAAGATGTTTATTTGGGGTCATTTTTGGGTTAGGTTTATTTATTAACCCTTTTTGGTTAGTTTTACTTCTTTATCATGTTGGATTATGTTGTTGGTTGTCTCAGACACTAATTGATGTTACCCATAGTTGTCTATTACGCACAATAGACGCTTAACAACAAGCTTAATATTCCCATTTCTTTGGCGCGAAATAATTAAACGGCAAGTCTTTATTTTTGTCACTATTTGATAAAATATATCTTGTTACTACTTCATTTAAAACAATGTTACAACTTTGACGAAAAGACTTGATATTGGACAAGTGGACCAAAGACTTTAGATGAAAAGCACTTAGACGGAAAGACTCTTGGAGGAAAAGACCGGATACCCATTTCACCAACTCATCACTTTACCGATCCAACCCCATTAAATTTCTGGGGCTGATCATACCACTAAGAACTTCGTGCAAAATTCAACTTAACAACGGGTTAAAAGATAGTTTACAATGTGAGGCCAGAGCTGCAACTTGAGACACACTATTTTGACCTGGTTGGGTCTCGTCTACACTGGTAGCAACACAAAATAGAACAAATAGCTAAAGAGCCAGATGTCGTGTCTTTTCCCACTAAGAATAAGTAGGAAAAGTTTCTTAAGTTTATGTTGTATGTCTCGTGATTTAAGGTTTCCAGGTGTAGTCACGAAATCAGTCCAGTTTTTTGGTCACGGTGTTTTCGTTATTCCTCCCTTGGAGGTTTATCAGCTCTATATTTCTGTCACTGTGGCGCGGAGGTTTTTAAACTCAAGGGTTATAGGTGATGTATTCCGCTTGAGAGAGCTGAATGTGCCCTTTTCTGCAATTATTAAAGACATATTTAATATAAGAGAAAAATGGAGTTTCCAGATGGGATTTGAACCCACGACCCTCCGTGATCTAGTCGGATGCTCTAACCACTGAGCTACAGGAGACTCTATGGTGAGCAAGGGTCAATTAGTGGGTATTGACTGGAACCGCATCACGCCGCTACACAGCCAAACATCAGCTAGCACATAGAAGCTAACTAACAGCATCACGCTGTCACATTAAAGCATCACATCCATTAAAGCATCACATGCAGCCAACCAGCCCCCAAAGTGAGCATGTAAAGATGAAATAAACAATTTTTAATAGAAGAGAAAAATCGAGTTTCCAGATGGGATTTGAACCCACGACCCTCCGACCGTATTAAAGACATAGGGGCTGAAAATACTTATCACTCGTTCGAGCTCTTTCTTCCCGTGTGACTCTGCATACAAGCCTATTTACTCCAAATGTATGCTCAATCTACGCGGATCGAGCCTCAGTTAGCTGCATCTTTGCTTTGAGTTTGACCGTCTATCGTGCTGTTGTCGCGTTAACTATTTCCTATGGTCTGCTGATGTGTCTACATGTTTAAAACCTAAGGAAAGCACGAGATGGGAGAACGCAAAAAGCATTGGGATCCCCTCAAAGACACGAACGACTTTGAAAACGCTCACTTTCCCGAAGTTGGTGATCGAGAACTCCACGTGTATAGATTATAAGAACACGCACGCTTATCGCGAAGTAACAAGTAGACTGGCGTGTATGTGTGAATAACTCTTGTTTTCCCATGCGGTGGCTTGTGCACATCTAACATGATAAACGCAGGCCAGAAACGAAATACTTCGAAGTACCATTTTAGGCCGTGAACCAGAATCGTAGCTTGGGTCTAACCTAAGCCCCGGTTTTACGCAAACAGTGAGCCTCAAGGATTCTCCATGAGAGGGTGGATTTAATTCGGTAAGTGTCCATCCATTGCTAACTATCCGCCCTCTTGACACAGTCAGTAACAATAATAAATCAAAAGTAAACCGGTGTTATTACACGACTCGGGCGGTCAGAGGGCTAATAACTAAAATCAACCAATCAAAATGCTCTATTGCCGGTCCAATATTCTCTAAGTATTGGACCGGGCACTGTCCCGAATGGTCCCGAATGATACCACACTTGTGTCCCTTTGAACTTCAGTCGTATAATAAATCTCTTATTAATCAAGCTTGCTCGAGACCGTACTGGAAGAATATCGGCCCTCGGTCTTTTTTCTACGGACCTCGCTGCGCTCGGTCCGTACTGTCAAGACCTCGGGCCGATATTCTCCCAGTACGGCCCTCGCGCTTGGTTAATAAGACATATTTATTTAACTATGTGCTGAGCAAAATAACCTTTGACGCAAATCTAATTTTGCGAATCAATAATAATTGACAAGTGGTAGCTGCCATGGATCTGCGCGTAAATTTCGTGTAAACTGAAAATTTTCCTTCTCTGATTCTTTTGATAGGGTGGCCAACGGAAACACTTTGAAATATCAGATATATATCACAGTTCAAACTATGTCATAACGGTAACTTCTTTAGTATGTCAGACACGTTTTGAAAAATTGCTGCTCATCATAACAATCAAATAGAATGTCAATCAAAACCAAGTCACACCCGCCAAACGATAAGATTTTTGCTCGATAGCACTTGATTTTAAAAGGATTGAGAGGCACACGATATTCTTATAATTACTTCGAATTATCCTCGATGCCCTCTAGTTGGGGTCTTTTCTATAATCATTTATGTTCAAAAAACTCCCAGGCGGGAAGAAGCTGAAAGTAGGATTGAGAAGCCACTCACCGGCTGCGCCGCGGAAAACTACTAGGCCGATTACAAACTGCAAAATATAGCGTCAGTTTTGCGCGTAGGAGAGAGGAAATTTTCATTTTGAAATTAATACAACTTGGTAAAATATTTTCGGACGATCTCGTCATTGAATTTCGCATGATTACGTCTCTAAGTATTGGACCGGGGACTGTCCCGAATGGTCCCGAATGATACCACACTTGTGTCCCTTTGAACTTCAGTCGTATAATAAATCTCTTATCAACCAAGCTTGCTCGGGACCGTACCGGAAGAATATCGGCCCTCAGTCCTTTTTGTACGGACCTCGCTGCGCTCGGTCCGTACTGTGAAGGCCTCGGGCCGATATTCTCCCAGTACGGCCCTCGCGCTTGGTTAGTAAGACATATTTATTTAACTATGTGCTCAACAAAATAACCTTTGACGCAAATCTAATCTTGCGAATCAATAATAATTGACAAGTGGTAGCTGCCATGGATCTGCGCGTAAATTTCGTGTAAACTGGAAAGTTTTCTTCTCTGATTCTTTTGATAGGGTGGCCAACGGAAACACTTAGAATTATCAGATATATATCACAGTTCAAACTATGTCATAGCGGTAACTTCTTTAGTATGTCAGACACTTTTTGAAAAATTGCTGCTCATCATAACAACCAAAAAGAATGTCAATTAAAACCAAGTCACACCCGCTACACGATAAGATTTTTGCTCGATATCACTTGATTTTAAAAGGATTGAGAGGCACACGATATTCTTATAATTACTTCGAATTATCCTCGATGCCTTCTAGTTGGGGTCTTTTCTATACTCATCTATGTTCAAAAAACCGCCAGGCGGGAAGAAGCTGAAAGTAGGATTGAGAAGCCACTCACCGGCTGCGCCGTGGAAAACTACAAGGCCGATTACAAACTACAAGCTATTAATTAATACAACTTGGTAAAATATTTTCAGACGATCTCGTCATTGAATTTCGCATGATTACGTTGCGTGACACAATATTCATAAAGTTTGTAAGAAGTTCCTTTCACTTTATAAAGTCTTGAAAAATCGATGAAAATAATAATCTACTTGGCATATTTAGTGTGTTTTCGTGAATATATTATTTTCTGACGATTTTACGGGAGCTTTTGGATAATAAACACAGCAGATGGGTCCTTTGAATACGTTGGTGCAGTATAAAATTAGAGGATACATTATCCAATACAAAATTAGTGCACTTCAAGTAATATCAATAAGGAAACTTTTTAAGTGGATAATAAGAAACATTTTGGATTAACATGACCATTTTTCATATCTATCTTGCCTTTTAGTGATTTCTTTTCTTTTCTCTCATTACTGCGTAATGAACATAACAATAGGACACTTAGAGCGATGAATCACCTTTCGGCGGCAACATTTTTGTAGGTGGTGTAGAGATTTTTCTCCCCTAAATGCTGTTTCATGGTATCATCAAGCATGAAAAAGCTGCAAAATGTTTAATTCAGGCGTGGACCATGGGTCGAAGGCGTAAATTTCGTAAATAATTGAGTCCGCTTTTGTGCATTGTTGGGTAAAATTTTTGAAAATGTGCATATTACGTTGATCGGCTGTACAAGAAGTTCGCCGAAACCGCAACATATTTTTATATTTCCATACTCCTCTAACCTATTTTAGTTAGTTTGAATAAATAGATCATTGGGTAGAAGTTGGAATTTTGCGCTAAGCCGACGTAAAAGTTGCATATTTACGGTCATGGTGGCAATGGCAAAGTAGGTGTCAAACTGAAAATAATTTTCAGTGTAAAGAGCCGTTGAAAAAGAAAAACTTAGGTGATTTTTTTCTCACAAAGGATCGATCTAAATGTGCGAAGCAAAAAAATTCCTCAAACAAGAGTTTTGTGAAAAGACAAGTAATTCAATTTGTGTCGTATGATGCACGATCCTCGCAGTAGATAGCGTTATATATGCAATAGCGAAAATCAGACCTGAAAAAAATCAGGCCTGTACGGGACTCGAACCACGGACCTCTGCGATACGAGTGCAGCGCTCTACCAATTGAGCTGACAAGCCAAGTGGGAGCAGGCCGTTAAGTTGATTCGTAATAAACCCGTGAAAGTGATAAATGAGATACAATGAATATATGAAAATCATATATTTTGAACTGCGGTATTGGATACGTATGATGCACGATCCTCGCAGTAGATAGCGCTATTTATGCAATAGCGAAAATCAGACCTGAAAAAAATCAGGCCTGTAGGTTTTTTTTTTTTTTTTCTTTTTTAAGTCTGATTTTCGCTATTGCACAAATAGCGCTATCTACTGCGAGCATCATGCATCATACGTATCTAATACCGCAGGTCAAAATATATGAACTTCATATATTCATTGTATCTCAATTTGTGTCATTATTGATGATCGGCGCTTTTAGAAAACGGACCTTTGAGCACTGAAGGGACTTTTGCTTGGAAAAAATGTTTTGCATTATAACATAACCAAAGTAAAGCGCGTGCTCTGATTGGTCAATTTAGCGTCCCCCATTAATTTGCCCATGGGTGTACGCTGCTGACGTGAGCATATGCAAAGACTAGTTTTCCAAGCGCGCTTGTTTTCTTTCTGGTCACGTAAGATTTTTTAAATAAAAGGGAACTCTTTAGCTACAATGTGTCAACGTTATGTTATAAAACAAATGGTAAACACCATAGCGTACACTATTGAGTTATGGATGCTTTTGGGAGCTTTCCTAAGCACTCAAGAAGCTAGAGTCGCCCTCGGCTATCGTCCCTAGCGACGAAGGCAGAAGAGGCTGCAGCACATGGCAATATGAGGGACCTCTATGATACCACCAGGAAGTTGGCGGGTAAATTTCAACAGACTAGCAGCCAAGTAAAGGACAAAGAAGGTAATATCTTGACTAGGGAAGATGAGCAGCTTAAGCGGTGGGCACAATACTTCAATGATCTCCTCAATCGTCCTCCCCCGCCAGAACTTCCAATAATACCGGAGGCTTCAGCTGAGCTGAATGTGAACTGCGGGAAGCCATCCAAATTAGAGATTGTGCGCTCTATCAAGATGCTTAAGTCAGGGAAAGCAGCTGGCCCAGATAACATACCTCCAGAGTCCCTGAAAGCTGACCCCGACCTATCAGCAGATATCCTCTATGGCTTGCTTGGAAAGATATGGGAAGAGGAGGAGATGCCCCAGGACTGGAACGAGAGCTACATTGTAAAACTGCCAAAGAAAGGTGACCGCCGGGAGTGCAAGAATTACAGAGGTATATCCTTGATGTCAACGGCAGGCAAGGTGCTGAACAGAATTATCTTGCTTCGTCTTCAGGGGGCTGTGGATGCTACACTAAGAGATCAGCAGGCTGGCTTCAGGAAGGACCATTCCTGTATCGACCAAATAGCCACACTTAGGATAATCATTGAGCAGTCAATTGAATGGAACACTTCTCTTTACGTTAATTTCATCGACTTTGAAAAGGCTTTTGATAGCCTCGATAGAAGTGTTCTTTGGTGCCTTATGAGACACTATGGCATACCAGGGAAATTCATTCGAATCATCAAAAATTCCTATGATAAGATGACTTGCAGAGTCCTTCATGCTAGTGGATTGTCAGATAGCTTCGCGGTCAACACTGGGGTCAAGCAGGGTTGTTTGATGGCACCGTTTTTGTTTCTACTTGCTATGGACTGGATCATGAAGGAAACAACTAGAGAACAGCGAAATGGGATCCAGTGGAACTTATTGGAGCAACTTGAAGATCTAGAGTTTGCTGATGATATCGCCCTGGTGTCAAGTAACAACCAACAAATGCAGGACAAAACAGCACGGCTAACAGCTAATTCCATCAAGTTAGGCCTGCATCCGAATGTGAGTAAGACCAAGGTTATGAAGGTCAACTGCACCAACAACAGACCAGTTAAAGTGAGGGATACCATCTTGGAGGAAGTAACATCTTTTGTCTACCTAGGCAGTGTAGTCAGCATTGACGGAGGTTCCGATGAAGATATCAAGGTCAGGATAAACAAAGCCAGAGTAGCTTTCAATATGCTGAGGAAAGTGTGGTCCTCCCATGTCATCTCACGGAGAACCAAATTTAGAATTTTTAACACCAATGTCAAAGCAGTCCTCCTCTATGGCTCTGAAACGTGGAGAACAACTAACCAAACGTCCCAGAAATTGCAGACCTTCGTCAATAAGTGCCTTAGGCGAATTTTAAAAATCAGTTGGACTGACAGGGTAACGAACGAGATGCTGTGGGAATTAGCAGGCGAGGAACCAATCATAACTCAGATCTCAAAGAGAAAGTGGAGATGGATAGGTCACATCCTAAGGAAACCGGCTAACAACATCACCCGGCAGGCACTACGTTGGAACCCTCAGGGCAAGAGAAAGAGGGGTCGTCCCAGGAACTCCTGGAGAAGAGGTGTAGAGTCCCAAATGAGAAACTGGGGCCACACTTGGGCCACTTTAGGAAGATTTGCCCAGGACAGAACCCGATGGAGGACGGAAGTGGTTAATGGCCTATGCTCCAACCGGAGCTAAGGGAATATATATATAGCGTACACTATTGAGTTATGGATGCTTTTGGGAGCTTTCCTAAGCACTCAAGAAGCTAGAGTCGCCCTCGGCTATCGTCTCGAGCGAATCTTACGCTTCTTTCGTTCTTGGCAGCCTCCCGCGTGCATCCATAACTTAATAGTGTACGCTGTGGTGTTTACCATTTGTTAAATATTTCGAAAAATTAAGGTGGTTTCGACAGTTTGACTTAACACCTGACGAGAATTATTTTTATTTTTAGATGCCTTTGATCCCACCGAAATGATTGAGAACATTTCTCAACTCTACAAAACCCGCGAGGGTACGATAAACCTCCTTCCCTGGTGCGAAGACTTGAACTTTTCTTTTGGAGACTTCTACACCAGACTTAAAATCATCTACAAGGAGAAAACGAGAGGAACAGCTACGGATAAAGTCGTCACAATTTCTGAAATCTTCAACCCGCACGAAGAATGTGAAGAACCAAAAGTTGTATTAATAGAAGGGAAGCCTGGTATGGGAAAGACAACTTACTGCAGAAAAGTTGTTTTCGACTGGGCCACTCAAAAACGCGCAACCAAAAATTACTTGGCAAAATTCCGCATAGTGCTTTTGATTAAATGTCGTGAAGTTCAGTCTGACCTTTGGGAAGCCATTGATGATCAACTTCTACCTCGACATATCGGTGACGACCAAAGAAAGAGATTCTTCGACTTCCTTCACCACAATCAATCTAAAGTTCTCCTGATACTCGATGGATTGGATGAAGTTTCTGAGAAAAAGCTACCAATGTTTTCAGAAATTATTCAAGGCCGAGAGCTGCCAAAATGTCGCGTGGTTGTAACTGCACGGCACGAGGCTGGAGTCAAGGTTCGAAAATACTGCGACACGCTGCTAGAGGTGGAGGGATTCACTAAAGAAGATGTGAAAACCTTCATCAAAAAGTACTTCAGAGAGAAGACAAACTTGGCCGAACAGCTTATCGAACGACTGCATGATGATGAAACCTTACATGAAATGTCGAAGAATCCTCTCAATATTGCGCTTCTTTGCCTGGTCTATGAAGATTTGAACGGTGTATTTCCTGAAAGCAGAAGTAAGCTGTACATGGACATAGTAGATTGTATACTAAGAAGATACAGAGCAAAGAAACAACTTTCAGAAGTCGACGAGGCGGACCTTGTTGGAGTTTACGAAAGCCAACTGAACCACCTTGGCTCGATAGCTTTGAAAGGTTTATTAGAAGACAACTTGGACTTTGACGAGAAGGAGCTTGGAAAACACAAAGGAAGTGATCTACCTGAACTTGGATTTCTCTCTGTTCAGCCCGGAGGCAGTAAACTCCGAGCTACTAGACGTTATAGCTATCTTCACAAGACTTTCCAAGAGTTCTTCGCCGCTTTGAATCTCGTTTGTCAGCTTATCAAGAAAGAAATTAGCACAGACAGCATAGCTGTTGACAGACGATATCGCCACGAGCTGAAAGAAGTGCTCCTGTTTACATTTGGCATTCTTGCCGCACGTTGCGCGGAAACAGCAGAGAACCTTATGAAAAGTATGGCGACACAGTTTAACCAGGAAGACGAGAATACGGAAGCCAAATATAGTATGCTAATCAGAGAATGTTTAGAAATACATTTGATAATAAAAATTAACGGTAAAAAACTACGACGTTTCGAAGTCTGTAAGACCTCATTATCAAGTAAAATGTTAAAACTGATGTAAAATTGTAGCTCAGAGATTATATACAAATAAAATGTGATAACTTCATTAGAATAATGAGCGTTCATTGTTATTGGTGTTTAGCATGTCAGATCGTGCAGTATATGTTTAAATAAATACTTTTGCACGTATTGAGTCAGACTGCGTGTTTAGCTTTGGTTTTTGTTCGCGAATGAATAGCATTTCGTGAATTAGGCAGTCCATTTTTCCGCGGCATTTCTTGAGAACGGAAAACATTTCCTCTAGGCTAGTGGACGCTACACTGTGGGCTTCTTTCAGATGCTTGCCAATGACAGAGGCTTTATGTTCTTCTATGCGTTGATGAAGATGGCGTGTGGTATAACCGATATAATCCGCATCGCACGAATCACATTTAAAAGTGTAGACTCGTGAAAACCAGTTTTCACGAGTCGTAAGATCGAGGGAAAGCTCAAGATACAAGAAGAGAAGCCCGCTTTAATTAACCACCAATGCGTTGTTTACACTTTTAAATGTGATTTGTGCGATGCGGATTATATCGGTTATACCACACGCCATCTTCATCAACGCATAGAAGAACATAAAGCCTCTGTCATTGGCAAGCATCTGAAAGAAGCCCACAGTGTAGCGTCCACTAGCCTAGAGGAAATGTTTTCCGTTCTCAAGAAATGCCGCGGAAAAATGGACTGCCTAATTCACGAAATGCTATTCATTCGCGAACAAAAACCAAAGCTAAACACGCAGTCTGACTCAATACGTGCAAAAGTATTTATTTAAACATATACTGCACGATCTGACATGCTAAACACCAATAACAATGAACGCTCATTATTCTAATGAAGTTATCACATTTTATTTGTAGATAATCTCTGAGCTACAATTTTACATCAGTTTTAACATTTTACTTGATAATGAGGTCTTACAGACTTCGAAACGTCGTAGTTTTTTACCGTTAATTTTTATTATCAAATATAGTATGACTGTTATATTAGAGTGCATTTATGAATGCAAAAATGAAAATGATTTCGATGTAAAATTGGCCCGCACTCTTGGCCCTTGTCTCCAAATTGAAACCATTGCTGTTTTGGGCACATTAAGTGTGGCTAAGACTATCTTACTAACCAACATTCTTAGAACAAATACAAGTATGACAGAGTTGAATTTGTCTTCGAGTGAAATTTGTGCTGACGGTGCCGCTGCTCTGGCTGATTGTTTGAAAGAAAAGAAGTCTCTGACGGATTTAAATTTGTGTTCTAATGAAATTGGTGGTGTTGGTGCTACTGCTGTGGCTGAGTGTTTGAAAGAGAATACATCTCTGACAGATTTGAGTTTGCATTCTAATGAAATTGGTGATGACGGTGCTGCTGCTCTGGCTGAGTGTTTGAAGGAGAAGACATCTCTGACAAATTTGTATTTGTGTGAGAATAAAATTGGTGATATTGGTGCTGCTGCTCTGGCTGAGTGTTTGAAGGAGAAGACATCTCTGACAAATTTGTATTTGTGTGAGAATAAAATTGGTGATATTGGTGCTGCTGCTCTTGCTGAGTGTTTGAAAGAAAATAAATCTCTGAAACGGTTAGACTTGGATAAAAATGACATTGGTGAAGCTGGTGCTGCTGCTCTAGCTGAGTGTTTGAAAGAAAATACATCTCCGACATATTTGCATTTGATTTCTAATAAAATTGGTGATGAAGGTGCTGCTGCTCTGGCTGAGTGTTTGAAAGAAAATAAATCTCTGGAAATGTTAGACTTGGATGAAAATGACATTGGTGAAGCTGGTGCTGCTGCTCTAGCTGAGTGTTTGAAAGAGAATACATCTCTGAAAACGTTAAACTTGAGTGAAAATGACATTGGTGAAGCTGGTGCTGCTGCTCTAGCTGAGTGTTTGAAAGAGAATACATCTCTGAAAACGTTAAACTTGAGTGAAAATGACATTGGTGAAGCTGGTGCGGCTTCTCTGGCTGAGCGTTTAATAGAGAATACATCTCTGACATATTTGGATTTGCGTTCTAATAAAATTGGTGATGACGGTGCTGCTGCTCTAGCTGAGTGTTTGAAAGAGAATACATCTCTGACATATTTGAGTTTGCATTCTAATAAAATTGGTGATGACGGTGCTGCTGCTCTGGCTGAGTGTTTGAAAGAGAATGCATCTCTGACAGATTTGAGTTTGCATTCTAATAAAATTGGTGACGCTGGTGCTGCTGCTCTAGCTGAGCGTTTGAAAGAGAATAATTCTCTGACATATTTGAGTTTGAGTTCTAATAAAATTGGTGATGACGGTGCTGCTGCTCTGGCTGAGTGTTTGAAAGAAAATAAATCTCTGGAAATGTTAGACTTGGATGAAAATGACATTGGTGAAGCTGGTTCTGCTGCTCTAGCTGAGCGTTTGAAAGAGAATAATTCTCTGACATATTTGAATTTGAAAGCTAATAAAATTGGTGATGACGGTGCTGCTGCTCTCGCTGAGTGTTTGAAAGAAAATAAATCGCTGGAAATGTTAGACTTGGATGAAAATGACATTGGTGAAGCTGGTGCTGCTGCTCTGGCTGAATGTGTAAAAGAAAATTCATCTCTGAAAATGTTATTTCTGAACGGAAATAACCTTAGTGAAGCTGGTGCTGCTGCTCTGGCTGAGTGTTTGAAAGAAAATTCATCTCTGGAAGTGTCGAATTGACCTTTAAATTACTTTGGTAATTCTGGTGCTGCTGCTGCTCTGACTGCTGTGCGATAGTGTCATCCATCTCTAACCGAGTTAGATGGGCTTCCCCTAAAACTTTATACTCTGTGCTCTGACCAATTTTAAAAACTGATAATGTAGCGAATAATCAGGGATTCGCGGCTCCTACCCTAAGCAGGGTAGATGTACAGTAGCTTCTAATTATCGATATAAATATTAATGCAAGACTTATGTAGCATCTATTCACTAAGATTATTTATTTTAGAAAGAGCTTCATTTCAACGATAAATGTATTTCTTAAGACTTTTAACTGATGTAAATAAAAGTATTTTCAGCAGAATTTCAAGTTTTCTCCAGGTATTCCCTATGTGTGTTTAGTTTTTTTTTTCCTGCATTCTTCCGGAAAATCTGTTTGATCTCGATGCCCCTTCATTTACTGTTTCCTTACTTCATGTCAACTTTTTTGCTTGAGATCTTTTGGAAATTGACGCAATTGGTTCAATGTAGTATGGATGCTTTAGGAATTCGGTTTTACTTTGGTAATGATTACTGGATGAACGAGTGAATTGTCTTGCTAAGTGAAAAAAGACGAAAGGAAAAAAAAGAGAGAAAAAGGACACTGGCGGCAGCCACAGATTATGCAGGTGTTCAAACTTTCCCTACCCTACCCTTCTCCTCAGATATTGTCAGCTGTTAATTTTATCAGAGAATTTCTGGGAAAGGAGTAGGAGAGGAAAAGGAAGAAAACATGGGGAGGGGGAATTCAAACCCGGGATTGTAAAACAGGTTCACCAGCCTTTAAATAACATAAAAGGAATGGAAAAAAATGTGCAACGATGGAAGAGGATGAAAAAGAGAGGAAAAACCGCGGTAAAGTTATGTATGTCACAAGTAGTCAAGAGACATCTATGCATAATGAATCAAAGATCACGGACTCGATCAAAAAGGGTTGTTGGAGTAATCCCACGCTAGATTAATAATTTTTTCCGCAAGCTCCTTACGGGAGTTACCCCATGACATCGAAACCCGCTTGAGATATGGCGGACATGGCGCACGCGCTGAACAATAGAGCACGCTGAAAAAAATATTGCAAGATAAGGTCATTATTAAATTGTCTAGGAGATCGGTGGATTCTTAGTAGCCCAGGTACCCCCACCCCACCCCACCCCGCTAAGATAAGGTGCGGCTCTTGACAGGGTTAGGACCTAGTCTCGTACCCAGACCATAGAGTTAAAAGAGAGGATCTGGGTAATAGATTAGTCAGGACCTTCCGGGTGAATGAAATGAAAATGAAATGAGTGAATGTGAATGAACTGGCACTTTTATTTCACCGTCAGACAGTGAAGCGAATCGTGACAGCGCATATGCCGAGTCTCCTTTTCCGTTGTTTTTCTCTTTTTTTGCCTCATTTAAGAACTCTAGTCCAAGCGAAAAGGTCGGAAAATTGTCTTCGTTTTGGGACTGGTGGGCCGAGTCTCTGTATCCATTATTGTCGCGAAATATATTAGTTTTTCCCCGCGCTAACCATGGCCGCTCGGGCGAAAAAGAAAATTTTCTAGCGAAGCGATTTGCGTACACTATCAGCGTACGCTATCGGGATTTTGAGCACGCTTACGTATACTGAATTTGATTGCGCGGCTCTTTGGCAAAAATGAAAATTGCTCTTTGATGCAAAAGAAGCTGAGTTTGCTTTATCGTTTTTCTAGAGGTGTAAATATCATCCGGGAAATCTAAGATAGGCTGATCGTATTAAGCATGAAAAACAGGATTTCTTCTGACGTTATCAGTTATTGTCAGTTTAGTCTCAGTGGGGAGTAGTAGGTTGACGGTTAAATGTTATGGCCTTTGACAGAAGAAGTTTCTTAGTAGGAGGAAGATGTTTCTTATTAGATATTTCTTATAAACAGAAATAAGATGTTCGCTAAGTGAGTGGACAAATTTTTTGCAAAGGTGTTCACACTTGACTCAGGCGATCTCAGAGGTACATCGGCTTTATGAATCTTCGGTAAACCATACATTCTAGGCAGCTGTTCGAGTCGTGGTCTCATCTTTTTGTAGACGGCCTCTACTAGATGTCCGCTTCGTTTCAAGCGCAGTTTCTGGGACAACCTCCTAAACAGTCTGTGGAATCTTTGTTCAAGCGCTGATACTGTTCACTTTCGATCACAGAGGACGTCTTTGCCTGATAGGTGTCGGCGTCTTGGAGGATTTCGGTCGTGTCATGATAAAACTCACTTGATCTCCCTCTAGGCTCTGTAATATTCCTATGATCTCCCCTTCCTCTCTTTATGAGGGTCTCAATGGGGTTAGATGTCAACCATCAAAAGGCCAAAATATTAAGCGGCAACCGTCAAAACTTAAACGCAATCTTTTTACCGTCAACCATCAAAGAAGCAAGCCAATGCTAGCCCTCAAATGTCCTAGATATCCGTAACTAAGAACTGGACGATTGCCTTAATTGGGGTCGGATTCTGTCCTTTATTAATAAAAGTTTTGATATCTCACAAAAATACTTTTATGTAAGTCCTGTAACTTCTAGTCACGAGTAAACCTGGTCATCGATAGAACTGACCTCCGGTGTGGAAACACTTCTGGTTTTGTAAGACGTTCGTTATTTGTTAATAAAAGGTGTTATCAATTAACAGTTCTTTACAAACGCGTCATAAGGAAATTTTTTTATAAATGACATTCCAAAAAGGTTAACCGTCAACCGTCAAAAGGGCTTATTTTTAATCATATATCCGGCATCAACGTCAACCCACCCCCCCTTCCCTCTCTCTTTGAGACAGATGAAATGTACGAAACAAAGCTTGGAATGTTCAATGAAAAGTTAATATAGAAGACTCCCGGGATCCTGTCAGACTAAAACTACCGACCAAACAATTGTCACAAACAAGAATATTCGTTTGAAGAAACTGTGCGGTCACGTCGTCACAATAGGCTGGGAGACAGAGACGCAGACCACCGTTTTTTTGTAATGAGGCTTTAAATGAGAACTGAAAAGAAGGTGAACTACGTTTGATCTCATTGTAAATATATTCTAGTGGTGCTATCACTGAAACAGAATCGGGTCGCTTAATAAAATATGAGTGCTTACTCACACTCCCCTTACTCCCCTTACTTTCCCTTTACTTCCCCTTTCCTCCCCCTTCCTCCATGTACGACAATGTTGGGTGTCCTGAATCAAACAATTTTGAAAGCGGGATGGGTGGGGGGGAGGAGGGGGGATCGTGATCTTGGAAATTGAATGTAACTTGCGTATCGTGCAAAAATAGACCATGAAGGTACGAGATATTTACGAAGGATTGTAGTATGACCAAAGAGCTGCCAAAACTGGCACATTTCGGACGCGAAGTTAAGACAAATTTTTACCATACATCAAGACAGTAAAGTTGTGATGAAAAACGTTATTGGCATATCATTTGCTCTGTTTTGTCCCAGCCTTGCTGAAAATAGACTTGTTCTGCCATAAAACGACAAAAGTGTTCATATAACCCCTGATTGATGTCCGGTACATGTATGTTCCGTTTGATGCTCTAAACCTGCGTGAAATACACTGATTTTCCTTTTTCTGTTCTTTTATTGTTTTTCAATTGAAAAACGGATCTTTCGCTTAAAACAACAGATACATGTCAACTGTGTCTAAGATATAGAAGCCGAAAACCTGAACTTGATGAATGTTACGATCTGCAGACAAAATCACAATCTTGATTTTAGGCAGATGAGAAGTGTGGTTGGAATATGTACCCATCGGTATCTACCAAACGCTGTGTTAAATGGGTTCAGAGAAGTTCAGCTATTGTCTAATTTTACGTGCTAGAAACTGCCTTCAACATCTGACTTCGTGAACTCCTTGGCTCCATGCAGGCGTGTGGCTACGTGGTTTATGGTTGGCATTGGGTAGCGTTCTCTCTGTCGCTGACTTCCCTCAGTTGAGGCACTGCTTTCAGTAGCACGACAAATTTTGTCTGTTGTATTTATATTGAGCTCAGATTTACAGAGTAATTGCTCCCTTACTTTGACACTGCGAACGCCGAATACTCAACTGTCGCGTAAGATCTCCTAATGAATTCTCCCATAATATTTAAGGTCCAATAGAAGGCATTTTTCTTTCTTCCCCGTTTTGGGTTGGTGTGTCAGGGACATGTGCATAAAAGGAGGTGTCTTCCTTAGATGTTTAAATCATGATCACTGGATCTTAGATGATTCATGAACCAGGCCATTTCTCTCTTTCGCTCGCAGTGCCAATGCGCAAAGATTTTCACCAACTCATTACTTCACTGATACAATCCTTCCCCCCTTGAATTGTGATTCCTTCAGTAGAATACCCTTATTTTCAAAATGACATAAATGTTACCCTCTATCATCAGAACAAAATAGACAGGAGTTGCATGAGATCAGTAGTGTAGTGCGAAACATTGGAAAAAAGTTGGACACCCAGGTGAAAGAGGACGCGAGGAATGAAGGTAAAGGACTCGAGAAGCACTATGACGGAACACTTTTACCAAATTTTTCCAATATTTCCATACCAACATACAAAACATTAATGAAAAGTTGGACTCTCAAATGAAAGAGGACACGAGGAATGGAGGTAAACAACTCAGCAAGATAAAAGTGCGTTATGGTAAAATTTTTCACAGGAAATATAAAATTGTTGTGGACAAATACTCAGAAGCCACTTGAAATTTAGTGGAAGTTACGTTAAAATATACTTGTGGAATATTCCAAAGATGAAATGATTTAGAGGTGCATGACTCGCTAACACTTACAGCTTAGATTGTGAGGGCAGAAGATAAGCAATCTGCACGCCGTGTTCGTGCGCTACGTGGCACATATGAAATATTGTCAATTTATATTCATTGGCCAACATATACCTTACTGGAAAACTGATATGATGGTCTGCCAAATATGACAGATAGACCTCTCCAGGAAAACTGATTTTTCTTCAATGTTTTCAAGTCGGATATACTATGTTGAGATTAAATGTAAGCAACAAAGGCACGTGTTAACTCTACTAGCTAGGTTCATGCAATCGCACTAATCAGCAAGGCTAAAATCGTTTTAAACGAAAAGTTCTGCTACTTTAGCCGGCGACCAAAAGATAACGGATCCAAAGGCGCTAGTTAGTGGGCCACGCTGATCGTGGTACAATTAAATGTGAATTTAGAATCTTTTATTTAACGATTTCAGTGGAAACTGATAAAAGAGAAATATTGTTTCGCAGAAAGTACCACAGAAAAACTAAGTGAGATGAAAGGTGATATTGAAATGGTCAAACGAACATTGGATGATTTGATGAGCAGGCCACCACCTAACAAGAGACCTAGGAAGGAAGGTAAACGCTTTTATGTAATAAATGTTAGTGTTGGATGATTCTAAAAAAGAAAATGGTGTAATGTGTGCAGAATCTTCCTATGTGCTATGAAGTCAAGAGGAGACATAACTATGCTAAACTGCTGGAGCTGATCAAACCACTCAAAGCATCACAGAAAATTCAACTTAAGAATCACGCGTTTTTGGTCCGTGTTTTCATTATTCCTCCCATGGAGGTTTATAAGTTCTATATTTTTTCGCCGTAGCGCGAAGGTTTGTCAATTCAAGCATTATCATTATGTGATGTATTCCGCTTGAGAGCGCTGAATTCACCTTTTTCTGCATTTATTAAGGACATAAGGAGCGAAAATACGTGTCACTCATTCGACTTTTCTACCCGCGTGACTCTGCGTTAACGCCTCTCCATGTACTCAAGCAGTGCCACCACTGAAACAGAATAGGGGCGCTTTCTGGAATAGGAGCGCCTAGTAGAAAAAGAGCGCTTATTAGAATAGGGGTGCGTATTGAAGGAAATAGGTGAAGCAATAGTTGTCGTTTTGGCCAACGTCCTTAAAACCAATTCAACTGTGACAAGGTTGGATTTGACAGGTGTTGTCAATGGTGGGACTGCTCTTGCTGAGCGTTTAAAGGATAATACATCTGTGACACATTTGACTTTGGCTGCTAATCGCATTGGGGATGCTGGCGCTGCTGCTCTGGCTGAGATTTTGAAAGGAAATACATCTCTGACAATGTTGGATGTGAGTGGTAATAACATTGGTATCTCTGGTGCTGTTGCTCTGGCTGATTGTTTGATAGAAAATACATCTCTGAAAGAGCGGCGTCTGCCTGAAAATAAAATTGAGGACGCTTGTGCTGCTGCTCTGGCTGAGTTTCTGAAAGAAAACTCATGTCTGACAAAGTTGTATTTGCATTGGAAACATATTGGTAATGCTGGTGCTGCTGCTCTTGCTGAGTGTTTGAAAAAGAATACATCTCTGAAAACGTTGTATTTGTGGAAAAATAACATTGGTTGCACTGGTGCTGCTGCTCTGGCTGAGTGTTTGAAAGAAAATAAATTTCTGACAGAGTTGTGTTTGAGGGAAAATAACGTTGGTGAACCTGGTGCTGCTGCTGTCGCTGAGTATTTGAAAGAAAATTCATCCTTGGGAAAGTTGGATTTGTCTCAAAATAAAATCGGTGATGCTAGTGCCGTTGCTCTGGCTGAGTGTTTGAAAAGTGATGCATCTCTGAAAACGTTGTCTTTGTGGAAGAGTAACATTGGTTGCTCTGGTGCTGCTGCTCTAGCTGAGTGTTTGAAAGAAAATACATCCTTGAGAAAGTTGGATTTGTCTCAAAATAGAATTGGTCATGCTGGTGCCGCTGCTCTGGCTGAGTGTTTGAAAGAGAATACATCTGTGACAAAGTTGGTTCTGTCTGACGTTAGCATTGGTTACTACGGCGCTGCTTCTATGGCTGAGTGTATGAAATATAATAAAACTGACAAAGTTGTATTTGTATAGGAATGAGATTAGTGCTGATGGTGATGCTGCTCTGAATGCTGCGCAAGAATGTCATCCATCTCCGACAATTTACTCTGATAAAGAGTATAGGAAGCGTTAACGTTAAGAATAAGGAACCACTATTGACTTTGAACCCGCGTAGGGTAAATGTGCAGTAGCTTCTATTTGTTAATGTCAGTGTTTATACAAGACTTTATATGCTGCATCTATTACCTTTAGTGAGAGATTTTAAACTGTAACACGTTGAAAGTTTGGCCACCGTAAAACTTTACAACGATGTTATCTAAGTAGCGTTTACTCTGTTTGCGAGTGATATAATAATTAACCTTTTATGGCATTGCATTAGAAAGTATGCTTTATCCATGACGCGTGTGTGTAAACCGCGAGAATGTCCACGCGAGGAATAAGCTGAAAGCATTGAGGTCATATGCAAAAAGGCTGCCTTGGATTTTGTTTACTATGAAAATCGGCTGAATTTTTTTTGTCTTTAGCTGTAGATTCACCTCACATTTTCTTTAAGGAAATACCGTCAGTTTTAGTTAAAGGTTAGAGTAATTATTTCTTTGCTGATCAGTTCCTCGATTCCCATCGACCTTGCGTGTGATAATTTGCTGATACTTTCCAGTATTTTGGGGAGAAATTTGATATTCATTACTCTTGGGTCATAAGGGTTAATAAAATGAGCTTTAGTCATGTCTTATCGTAAGACACCCGCTGATAACTATATGAAGCTTTGTTAAGACCAGAAAAAACAGTTTTTCTGTCGAAGTGAAACTTGTTTTAAAATTGTTGCCACAACATATATTTTCACTTTGTAAGGGTGAGTAATTTAGACGATAGATGTACTTCTTAGGACTTTTAACTGATGTAAATAAAAGTATTTTCGATATATTTTCATTTTTTTATCTCATAATTATGGTTACCTGTCCTATTTACATATTTCCATTATCCCAAAAAATCCATGCGATGTGAATGTTGTTCATATTGTTGTTGTTTTCTTTATCGTTTGTCAACTAGCCATGAAATTATGCTGAAAAGTCGTCACAACATGGACGCTTCGGGAATGAAATTTGTCTCAAGAGTTGAATGTTTCATGCTCATTAGAAACCGCTCATAACATATTGCCTGAGGGGAGAGGGGTCGAGTTATTTTGTTTGTTTCACATTAAAACTAACCTGATCCCCACTAAGGCTTTTAAGAATTCTAGTGACGCCCCCCCCCCTCATTTTCAGTATTTTTTCCATTGTCCCTTGTCAGCAACCCAGAATCCTCCGACCCTTTACTCTCCCCCCTTCCCCCCTCGGTGATAAATAATGACAAAATGGAGTTAAATACGATTCCTGGGCTCACAAACAAGCTATTTGATCATTGTTTGCGTCTAATGACAAGGCAGGATGAAGAACTAGGACAGATCACGTGATGTGTGTAAACGAGCTAGTGCAATATTGGTGAGACTGGTTAGAGAGTCCCAAAGGGGTGATGGCTTTTACGACTAATGGTTTTAAATTTTCGCCATTTAACGACTAACGGATAATATTGTTTTGGCCGTTTTAAGGGTATCAGTTAACTCCATTGAAACCCCCTGGTAAGTCTAGTAACCTCTACAGAAAAATATTTAATGTCAAAATACCGACCAAATATCTCACCCGACTGAAAAATACATTTGGTAAAAAACTTTTACAAAGAAAAATTATAGGTAATCAAAGCAGGTCACAGTCTGAAAAAGTCAGAAGCTCTTTTTTTATTTTACTCTCTAGCACGGGATTTCCCTGGAATTTGAAGCAGTCTGCCTCGACTTCATAACCTCGACCCAGTCCTCCTGCTTCATGTTCAAAGATATCAGGCGCATATCATAAATTGTTAACCATAAAATGATATGCAGCCTCGCTAATTGAATGACGACACGCGTTTAGGCTAAGAACTCATCCAACCACTGTGCTAGTTTTATCTCTATATATATTTTGAGATGATTCTATGAGGCTATATTACGATCATGTTTGTAATCCCTATCAAACTTTCATCAAACACAAATTCAGAACTTTTCAACAATTGGTTAATCGCTTTCTGTCTTAAACAAGAGAAACAGAAACAAGCGTCCTTTTTACATCGTTGTCGCACTCACCGAGTTCAAGATTTGATACTTGAATGAATGAATAAATGAAAAACTTTATTTAAGTGTCTATGTTTTTAGCTATAAGCTAAAGGAGGACACTAAAAAATTTAAAAGTCAAATACATTCACACATGTAGATAATAATTATTTATAGTAGATAATTAAAAAGATTATAAAGTTATTTAGTTAAGTTTTAAATTTCAACGAGAGTTGAAAGGTCGACTTTTCTTATGTTCTTCTCGAACGAATTTAGAGTTTCTATCGTTCTTAGGTGTCTTGGTAACTTCGACCGAATGAGAGGTCCCATATATTTTATAGAATTCCAACCAAATCTTACAGTTTCGAATCTTGGCAGTTCGAGGTCACTGTTCCGTAAATTATACTAAGTGTTCTTTATGTTAAATAAGTCAGAAATATTGTCGGGTACGAGACTGTGCTTAACTTTAAACATCAACGTGGCAATGTCTTGTAGGCGCCGATTGTTCAACGTCGGTAGTTTGGCGCGACTTAGCAGTTCTTGATAGGACGCTGATCTATTACCGCCCTAAGTGCTCGCTCCTGAATCCGCTCAAGCTTTCTGCGATCCGATGCATTATAAAAGTGCCATACTAGATGACAGTAGGTTAGATGGGGCAGAATTGAAGACCTGTAAAGTGATAGTTTAGCATTACAAGGTATCAAATTGCGTAGCCGCACTTGGACCCGTACTTTTTGACTGGCCTTAGAGCATAGATCACTGATATGACTAGTAAAACTCAATTTTTCATCGATTTGAAATCTTAAGAGCCGTATTTCCCCCATTCTCTTAACAGTATGACCGTCAACAGAAAAATTTGGATTATCGTTGTCTTTGTCAACATTTCTCGGGTTGATCGTTAACAGCTGGAGCTTTTCTGGGCTGGTTGAGAGATAGTTGTTCTTGTACCAGGATAGAGCTTTCTCTCCATGTATCTTGATACTTTGCGCAACAACGTCATGCTTCTTCCCCATGACATACATCTGATGGTCGTCGGCATACATGCTCAAATTAGCATTATTTATATGGAATATTAATGACATATCATTTTGGAACAAATTCCACCGAAGGGGGCCAAAGGACGAGCCTTGCGGGCAGCCAAGCACCATCCTTTTCCAGTCACTTGTCACTCCTTTTATTTTCACTCTATTGAGCCTATTCTCAAAGTATGATCTAAGAAGGTTGAAAGAATTTTGTCCTATGCCATAGGCCTCGAGTTTCTTTATGATTAGAGAATGGCTAAGAGAGTCAAAGGCTTTACTCTAGTCAGTAGACAGTATGTACACCAGTTCCTTTCTGTCGACATCTGATTTCCAGTCTTCCACGGGTCTAAGTAGAGTGTTCCTGTTAATAGCTCTGCTGATTTACCTCTTATGCCAGTTTTTTTTCCTCTGCCACACTCAGTTTCATTTGAATATTCCAGACAGGTTACCAGTAGAGACCACTAATTATGTATCGCGAGAAGAGGAGATGGGGGGGGGGGGGTGGGTTGTGTTGGAGGACTTTGGTTGTGTCATGATGAAATTTAGCTGATCCCCCTCTAGGCTCTCTGATGTTTTTTGGGGGCCCCCCATCGTTTATCGGCGGTTAATTGGCAGCCAGTATGCCCCCATCCATTTCCCTGAAAACCATGTGAACCTCTCAAAATCCTCCACATCCCTACCCCCCCCCCCGGCCTTAAATAATCACTGGCCACTACACAAAACTTTTTCACCCGCTCTGTTCCTTAGAGTCTGTGCTGGTCCAAAGCTGGAAATATATAAAACAACGTCCTTTAAACCCTTAACTCCCACGAGTGACCGAGAGAGAATTTCTCTTCACAAGATCAGTAGAATTTTAAGCAGACAAGTGATGAGAGTAAAGAAAAATATCAATTAGGGATTATGAGATGATCCAAGGTTAAATTCTCCAAATTCAGTTCATGATAATCGTATGGAAGACAGTGAGAAGAATTTAAATATTAATAAATGAGATCTTGGCAGTGAAAGGCTTAACTTGCATTTTATCATCTGTTGTATTTAGTCATCCGGGGATGAGTGTTTTGATAGTTTGGCAAAAGATGATTGACGTGTAAGGGTCTCTGATCAGGTGATCACATGATCCGATAGGCGACATCGTTTCAAAGCCTGGCCCTTCGGGTGATGCTATATCGAAGGCGCTCGTCGAGGGTAAGAGTAAATGGTAAGTTTGGTCAGAGGGGAAATTATGAAACCCGCGAATATTTGCGAAAGCCCGCGAAAGGATGACATTTAAAACTGAAAACAGTTTTTCAGTGAGACACTAAAATGCGTAATCATGGCGGCGACTATTCAATCGTCTTTAAACAAATCGGAGATTGAGTTCCTTGAGGAAAACCTTGAAAATTGTTCTGATAAAAACCAGTACTTTTTGGGTTTTTACGATGGGAAAAGAGACGAGTTCGAGGATATAATCGTTGCAGATCAGTGACGTAAATTGATATTGGAGAAGATTCTTCCTAGTGTGGGACTGACTTAAGACTAGCCTAGGCTGTGTTCAATTCCTGAAAATGCTGTTCGTTATTTTACGAATCATTTGATGTTTCAGTGTTGACAAGTTTTTCGTATTACATTACTAAAAAAATTGACTTAACATTCCAAGGAGAATCTCTCTCAAACTTTACTTTTTAAGAGATGAAGCTACCGTCTAAAATTCTAACGTTACTGTTAGGTTTATTAGCGCATTGACAACCTTGTAAATTAGCTCAAACACACTGAAAACATTTGTATTAGGTTTTGGATATCTTTATACTTTGTTCAGTGCAATCTTACAGATTTCGAGTTTGGACTTTTCGTTGGGAATAAGTGGTACAGCTTACATGACATATTTTATGTGTAACCGCTGTACTATAAATTTGTGTGTTCGACCCTCGACGAGCGCCTTCGATGTAGCATCATCCTGGCCTTCACACTGGAACTAAATGCAACGTCTTCAAAATTCATAACGAGCAGCTCGTTTGTTGACACGTAGAAAACGAGCTTTGGAATCAGAAGTGCAGGTACTAGACGGACGATCTGAAGAACAACCTTCCACTTGAGGTATTTGATCGAGAATCGAAACCGAGCGGTTTCATTTGACTGCGTAATATTGTGTGTTGATTTCATATGAATTAATTTTCTTCCAACAGCTGTTCATCGAATCGATTCCAAGCGTTGTGCAACAGATTGTGTAAATATCAGGAGAAGCTCCAAGCCAAAGGTAAGGAGATACTTGTAACAAACCATTGTGAAATAATGATGCTGTGACGTTTACGAATCGCACATAAAGTAACGACTACACCGTCAAAATACCCTGCTCACAGCTTCCAAGTTCTTTAAACTCAAGAAGCTTGTTGGTATGTGTAAGCATAATTTTACTGTGCAACATCTGAATCTCGAAAGTTGTCTTTTTCTGACGGATAACGCAATATGCTTGAATCGAATTTCATTTTGAGAATCAAAGAAGGCGGAAAGCGAAAGTAAAATGGTCTGAGATGGAATACTTGGGAAAATATAATTTCCTCAAGCTGAGTTGAAATAAAAATCAATTTGTCTTCTTTGCCGCATTGTTAAGAATGTAAGTGATTTTCTTCCACGATTTAAAGAAGCCATAAGTACATGTATAGTTGGACACAAGTGTCTGTTTGGATAACAACCATAAGATTTTGCAGCTTTCGATTAGTCGAACTTTTAATTAGGAGTGTTAAAACGAGGAATGGGAATTGAGTATAAGGGTGCCAAGAAAGACAGTTTCACAGCTTATTCTTCACACAAGCTGCAATTGTCACATAACCTGTTTAGAGCACAAAAAGATATTCAAACTAATCTGAAAAAACAAAAACATTTCAATTTGAAAGCAGCTTAATTACCTGCAATATAGATTGCTCGCTGTAAACAAACAGAACTGACAACATTTTCCTCATTAACCAACATAATTATTCTAATTAATATATTCCATGATATCAACAACTTTCAGCTTTCAGATCAGCCTTATTAATTATGGCAAATGTTACAGAAAGCAATATCCATGGCCTGCAATTAAATAGCAGACTAGTTAGTCGAGATGAGCAGTGGTTACACCTATGTTATATATATACAAATATAAATGGCTCACAAGGAAGATTAGAGAAATAGAGGGGAAAAAATAAACAACCAAATAAATAAGAATAAATTCAATTTAGTGAAGTTAACATTGATAATATAAGCCAAGTTTTCAGGAAATTTTGGTTTTTAAGGCGGGTAGATTACCAGAATCATTTTCTTCTGAAAGTATTTGCCGTAAAGTGTGGTGGACATTGATATGAAAGTTATTTTTGGAAATTTGACCCATTTCACACAGTAAACTATTCCAGATTTTTATACCATATCTTGGAAAAAAGACTTACCAGTAGTTTGTTTGTATAACCTGGAGTGTTTAATTTATACATGTATAGTCACCTGTTGAAGATGATCTTGTGCTATATGAATGAATATAAGATTGGGAAGCAAATAAGTTAGATATGTTAGTAGGTGTTAAGCTGTTAGATATATCATGCAGTAGCTAGAATAACAAAGTGGATTTAAAGTAGAATAGATCTTAGGGAAGAAAGCTAGAGGAGGCAAAATAAGATACTGCATGAGAATTGTAGTCACCAAAGAACATAAGGCAGAGAAGCACATTTTTGAAGAATAAGAATTTTGTTTTAGTAAGTTTTAGCAGCTTGGCCCTAAGCGACTATACCACACAATAATATAAGTTAAAGTACCCCTGAGACGACAATTGACCATTTTATTTTGGCCTAAATTGTTTACACAATGTTGAATTGGGTCAAGTTAAGACCTTTTTTCCATTAAAAACTCAAAACAAACCTTTGATGGCCAATTTTTACCGCTTCAAAGTCGTACAGAAATTGTCCGCCATTGCTGAAAACATGTTCCAGCCGAGCCCACAAAAACGTCATCATGACGTCAAAGGCTCAACAAACTTATGCTTTCCTTTGTCACAACTCTCTTTTTTCCCTGCACAGAGAATCACACATATTACTTTTTTGAGAACTGTTTCATTGTCAGTCGGGAAATGTCGACTTTTTCAGATGATGAATTGTCCCAGAAATGATCAGAAGTTTCTGTGGATAGTTTTGCGCCGACAAACGATTAAGTTTTGCTATGCGAATAAAGATAAACACAGAATGGCACGAACTCCCCGTGTGGCTTTTGTAGGTCGCATCGCTTTATCGCCTCCGAACTGTATTTTTGCTTGTCGTAAGGGATTTTCCTTTTTTGTAAGAAATGATTGGGTAATTAGTAAAAATAGTTTTCGGCAATGGCTAATTGTGTATCCAAAGGCAGATATTGGGAGTTTGTGAAAGCCATTTCTGAGCCATCAATGTGTTTTCCCCAATGCGTTTGGTCAATGATCTCATTAACTCTTTCCTACGTGTTTTTTACTATCGGTGCTTTGAGAGGTTTGAAGTGAACTCTGTTGTTGAGTTGCACTTTGGCCTTTTTTGCTTTTTCTGTCTTATTCATGATGACTATTGTTGTGTTGCTTCGGTGAGGTTTAAAGCAGAGTTTGTTTCAACTCTTTTAGAGCCGTGACCTCATTGTGTTACAAAGTATTTTTTGGCTTAGATGCAGTCTGCAAGTAGCGTTATGAGAAATTTCCAAGTAGGGCTGTAGGGCGATAGAAGACTGAACCGGTGGCATTCAGTTTGATATGAAACAGAAGTGGTTCTTTGTTTTGTCTGTGAAAGGTGTAACGGAGGCGCATTTGTCTTGCGAATAAATCTCGCAAAAGTTGGCCTGATTTTAAATTCGTTTGTCACGGGCGTTGGGATGAATTTGAGACCCGTTGATAGCACGCTTACGTGGCTGTCAGATGGTTGATAGTTTGACAGGTTTTTAAAGAAATTTTCATTTTCTCGGTTTTTTGGTTGCAAGCCTACATTTTAAAGTGTTTTTACGTTCTGGGTCTTAAGCTGTTTGTTCTGCTTTCGCTGATATTAAAGCCAGCTTTTTTTTTTAGAATCAGAGTACACAATTATATTTTTCATCTCTTTTGTATAAAAGTGAGCTCTTTGAGGTCAAAAATCTTAATCCTCAAATCGGCTATTTTATCATTCTTATATTTACAATGTTCACCGAGTGCTTTCCTTTGTGTAAGGTATTCTGCCAGAGAGTTGTTAAAGGTGGATATTGATCAGCTCAAATGTAAAGGTGACAAAATCCGTGGAGGTTCGTAGACTTTGCTTTCAGACGTCGAGATCGCACTGAGGACGGTTTTTCTTGTCCCTTCTCTTCTTGAACTGTAGGCACTGAACCCAAAAGAATTCTTCACCTAGATCCTTCAAAGTACGCAGATCTCTCGAAACAGTCCTTCGAGAAGTGTTCGGAGTAGATCACAAATATTTCTGTGGGATTGAAGTTTACTCGGCGAGGTCGCACAAATCGCATCCGTTTTTCCTGCTCTGATCTATTTGCAAGGCTCTGATGCAGAGAAATACCTGCAGCATGCTCTGCACGATTGTACTTCAGCTTTTCAATGATTCTCCCTCTATAATTATCATATAGAACTGAATTATTTTATTTATTGCAATTATAAATCCTTACATGAATATGGTTAATACTGTTAGGTAGCTGTTTGTCAGCTTGATGTGAGTTTGAGGATATTTTATTTATGCTAATTAGTACATGAATTTATTATCCAACTGTGCTTTAAAGAGTACACATAATGCCCAAAAGGAGTACAAACATCATGCAGTATTGGTACTCCAATGAAAGTACTTTTTAGAAACTAAGAAATAGGTAAATACAAAAAATTAAAGAAATACCCACCCGAATGTAGTAAAGCTAATCGAATCGGGTGGTTGCAGACAATAATTATTAAAATATATCAAGGAGGTTGGAAATAATTATTATGAGGAGATTACAATATTGTTAATTTAGAAAAGTGAATTTGATTCAAACAAGTATATGATTATGAGTAACAACGAAGCAAATAAAGTAAATGAAAGTATGAATAGTTTTCAGTAGGTTATTGAGATGTAAATACATATAGAAGGTGCTGTTGTAGTTCCATAAGTCCAGCAGTCATTTAGCAACAATCGTTATTTTAGAGTCATAATTGTTCTCATTGTTGAGTAATTTCAACAAAAGTGTACAGACTTTTTTGCTAAAAGACCTTTTAGGCAAGGAGCGCAAGCTACATGGAAGACTATTCCATACTTTAGGACCAAGTCTTGAAAATGAAGAGAGTTGTTGGTTAAGCCTTGATTTGTTGACATGATAATTACCAGCATTAGAAAATCTCGTATTGTATATGTGAATTTTATGAGATTGAGTAGAGAGATTTGATATTTTAGAGGGTGTAATGCCAGATGATACATCATGCATTCGGGCAGCCACAGTTTTAAGGTACAACATGCTAACCGGTAAAATGTTGACAAAAATAAATAGTGGTATAGTATGAGCTCTTTATTCTATACCATATATAAAATTAATCGAAGAACACGCTTTTGTAAAAGAAGAATTTTGTTCATATGAGTTTCAGCAGCTTGACCCCAAGTAACTATGCCACAGTGTATATAGGGAAAATCAGAGAATAATAGACAGTTTTACTTATTTTGCAAACTAGGTATTTAGTAATAATTATGATGTTTCCAACCTAGAGTACTGTCAATATTAGGACACCCAAGTACTTACATATTCCTTATACATTGTATTCCATGGAAGTGATAGTGTTAGTATTGTTATCAATTATTTTTAAGTCAATAGTTGAGTTTAGTTTCTTTCGTGAGGGGCGGAAGATTACATAATTAGATTTCTTAGTATTTAAAGTTAATTTGTTGGTATTTAGCCAGTCAGTAACATTTTTCAGCCCATTATTAACAACACTCTCCAGTGATTTGAGACTTTTATCAACTTATCTTAAGTTGGTATCGTCAGCAAAGAGATGAAAATCAACAATTTCAGAGCAATTGGGGATATCGTTTATATAGATTAGAAAGAGAAGTGGGCCGAGAACAGATCCTTGTGGCGTACACTAAAAGAAATTTTCCTCTTGTGTGAGATATTACATGTAGAGTCAATTTGAGTGGATTGAAAACGGTCGGAGAGGTAAAAGGAAAACCAATCATTCACATTTCCTTTTATTCCGTAGTGGTATAACTTATACAAGAGAATGGAATGATCAACAGTATCAAAAGCTTTTTTTAAAATATAAAAATATTCCAGATGAAAATAACTTCTTATCCATGTTGGTTTGAATTCTGTTGACAATTTTGAGTAGAGCATGATGGCAGGAATGCTTGTCACGAAATTTGTATTGTGATTTATATAGTAGATCATTTTTTTTGACAAAGGCAATAAGGCGGTTATACATTACTTTTTCAAAGATACGGTTAAAAGCAAAGAGATGGGCCTGTAGTTCCCGGGCTCTGTGTCGTCATCAGCCTTGGAAATTGGGACAACTTTGGCGTGTTTCAATTGAGGTGGGTGAACACCACAACTCACAAAGATGTTAATTAGATCAGCAAGAGGTTGGCTTAAGATACAATAAGCGCATTTGATCAGGCGAGTTGGGCAAGAATATAGTCCATATGATTTATTATAAGGCAGGGAAAAAATCTCGCGCTCTATTTCGGATTGAGTGACAGGATCGAAAAAGAAAGAAAATCAATAGAACGATCATGTAAATATTCACTGAAATGCTTCGTAGAGGAGGAAAAATTTTTTGCCAAACTTTCCCCAATAGAAGAGATAAAATTATAGTTATTCATAATGTTTGGAAGTTCAGGACCAAGAGTAGTAATTTCACCGGTACCAGGGCTTTTAAGTACTGTTACGAGTTTGGAATTTTTCTTTCGTCTCTCCAAAAGTTGATTAATACCAGCCCAAGTATTCTTCATGTTATGTAGATTTTCATTAAAGAATTTGCAATAGTATAATCCTTTTGCTATGTTGTATGAGACCAGATAATGTTTTTCTGTAGAACTTATATTTTCGGTAATTGCCTGAGACTAGCAAAGCATTTTGAACTTTTATCTATTTAATCAAGCCCCTACTTAACCAGCTTAACTTGAGAAATAAAAGGCTTATCTTACTGGATGTTTTGTTGTGTAGTATTGCTGAGTATTTTTACTCATTCTTTGTATTTTGACTCGCTTTACCAGCTCATCAAAATATGACACATTAACTCTTAAAATACTCAGTGATACTACAACAAAATGCCTGATAAGAATTATCTATATTCAGCTTCACAATAGAGTAATTATTTTTTTGTACATTTTAGGAAAAAATATGACTACTTCAATCTGGAGTCTCTGCCTCTTATGATTTTCAAGTATTAGGTAAGAATCCTCTCTTTAAATAAACTGTTAATTACATACATGAGGGTTTGATTCCAGAAATTCTCCACTTCTGATCTTCACTCTCTTGAAAATAGATCAGCTGAGTTTAAACTCACAGAATTTACTCCCTTGCACCTCAAGTTATGCTGATGATACATTCTGAAATTATAAACTCATTCGCATTTGAGTAATCAAATGTAGAGACCACTTAAAAAACTCAAGTAGATCAAATGTTAAATTTGCACTGTTTATATTTAGTATCTTCTTTAATGATGCTAAGAAGATGTGCAAGAAATGTACTTTGGTTGCCATGGAAAGAACTTTTTTTCAATTCAGTTTACCCCAGTAGACCCAAAGGGTATCCAGTTTAGCAATGAATTTGGGCTGTCATTCCTGCTTATCGGCCTTAATTCTTTTTGTGTATCATGTTGGAGTCGACATATTGTACAAAAAGAAAGCTCCGTTTAAGAGTTAGTCTGATGCTATGCATTATATTTCTTATCTATAATGGTAAGTGAAATGAGTGGAGTGCAATTTGGTCTGAAATCATGCGTGATTTAAAAATCAAAGGAACAAAATTGCATGACACGAAGTTCAATTACCACTTTATTACATCTTTTTTGAAAAGGCAAAATTCAGTCACTCAGTACAAGTTTTTTCTTAGTCTGTACAAATATTTTATTGTTCCAGTATCTTCCGAGCTTGTTTGTAAAAAGTTAAAAATGTTTTCTCTTATTTTACTGCAATTTGATTTGATCATTTCTTCAAACAAGCATTGAAATTTCATTGGGTGGGAAAAAGATGCAATTTAGAGAATAAAATTGCACGATTTGTGAAATAATTCCACCCATGAGAGCCAATCACATGGCAAGGATCACAAGTGATTTCAAAATGGATGTAATAAATGGTATTACATTTCAAAAAGAAAATAATTCAAATACTGGAAATTTATAGATGAACGATCGACATTTCGGCCATATCACACGGCTTTTATCAGGAAATTGCCGAGTCAGCCTAGGTCACGCATTTACTTAATTCTCTTTTTAATGATTCTCATTCTCACAATATTGCACCATTCAGTTTAGGTTGAGGGGAAATTTTATGTTGGGTAAGGAAGTATTATGTCAAAGAGTCAAAACCTCATCACCTTGAGTTCTCTACCCTGGTTGTCTGAAAAAATTTTTTTTTTTTACTACTACAGCACATGGCATCAGCCTATACAACAGCTTTTCCTTCTACGAAGGAAACAACTAACTATGCTCGTCTGTGTCGCCTTCTGGTGGATGTTGGATCCCAGGCTTTGAGAGACACTTTTGATGCCATACATCCTCCAGTAGGACTTCATACAGTTTTGGGGCGTCACCCAGAGGATGTAACACTACAGTCTCTGAGGAAGAAGAGAATTCTGAATCCTACACAATGGGGGAAGCTGTATCCAACTATACCATCATCTGTTTCATCAAAAAACTTTGATGTAACGTTATTGATGGTGCTTCTGAGGAATATCTGTGGATTGGTTCCTCCCAGCACTGGATGGGACAGACTTCCTTCACCAACAGATATGAGTAAGGCAGCCAACATAGCCAGGCTGAAATACTACCGTAATACTGTGTACGCCCATGCCACCAAAGCCTCTGTAGATGATGCAACATTCAACAGCTACTGGCAGGATATCAGCAATGCCATATTAGGACTAGTAGGAGCAGGTTATGGAGCTGCTATAAGTAAGCTTAAGAATGAGTGCATAGATCCTGAGACAGAAGAACACTACAGGCAGCAGCTAAAGCAGTGGAAGCAAGATGAGGACAATATCAAAGAAACGATCAGAGAGATTGAAGGTATATGTTGTGCCAATCAATGACTCAGGTAAAAAAAAAATTAAAGTGGAAGTTTGACATTTAATCAAGCTGCGTGGACCTTAGGCACAAAACATTGCTTTGGCTCACAGTCATGTGATGAGTTGTATGAATTCCCAAGAAATGATTGCGAAGGAGACTATACATGTATGCCTTTAAGACACTTTAATCTAGACGCGCTAGCGGTGGGAACACTCAACTGAAGATGGAAACTGTCAGGAAATGCAGCGAGGGTAACTTGCAATGGAATGGCTCTCTTTCCAGGGATAAGAGTAATATTCCTATAGCTAGTCACTTACTGCAGCGGAATCTGAGCTAGACTTTCCATGTATGGTGTTATTCAACCCTTAAGTATAAATGCAAATGTTTCAATAGCTTTGAACTCTACCAAAGATACAGAAATATCTGAAACAAAATGTCAATTTTGACCCGCAGACAATGTAGATCAGATGAAAAGTAAAGTGGAAGACATTGGGGAGAAACTGGAGACATTGATGGCACGACCAGAAGAAACAAAGGAACAAGGTTAGCTCTTGATAGAAAAAGCTGTTTTATTGGTTGAAAACACTGAAAGAAAAAAATTGTCCTTCCCTGCCCTTGGGCCAGTGTTGGGTGTCTTGAATGAAACAATTGTTAACGATCTTGAACAGGGTATGCAGTGCACATGTTACAGGAAGTATAAGCAAGAAAGTTAAATTTTGGAAATTGGACGCACACATAACTTGTTCATTTAGTTACAGTTGGCCTTGAAAAGGGGCGTGTACGACATGTTCACACAAGGATTCCAGTACTGCCACTGATCTGCAAAAAATTGGCTCATTTAGGTGCCTAAAGTCCAGAGAAATTTTTACCACAGAAAAATCACAATCACGATATAAAATAACAGGAGCATTCATATACTTTGTTTTCTTCCAAACTCCCTGAATGGAGACTTGTTCTGACATGAAAAGATAAAAATCTAATTGTAACCCTTTAATGATGTCTAATACTTGGTGCTCTAAATCAGCATGAAATTAAGTAATTTCTTTTTTTCCTATTTCTTTTTTTCAAGTAGACGTTAGGCAAATGTTTAGCAAGTCCATGATGTCGTCTGTCGGTAGCGGTAGTGGTTCGGTAGATTTTCGGATTGCAGTCTCAGTGAATGCTAATTGAAGTGGAATACTTGTGAACAGTGATTTCACATCAAATGACACTAGTTTGTAGTCGTCAGGTATCTGAACAGTCTTGGTAGCGTTATTGAAGTCTTCAGTGGATTGTAGTTTATGTCTGGATTTGTCGGCTAGCGGTTGTAGTATTGTCGTCAGGTACTTGGATAGTTGGTATGTGGGAGAGCCACAGAAAGAAACAATAGGTCGCATCGGGAAACCAGGTTTGTGTAGTTTCGGCAAACCGTAGAGTTTCGGTGGCTGTGGTACCGAGCACCTCAGTCGATAGTACCGTTGGTTGTCAAAGGCGTTCGTTTTCTTGAGTGTCAGTAGTTTACTGTTGAGTTTACGTTGAAGGGCAGGAGTTGGGTCACGTTTGAGTTCTTCGTAGGTTCGTTTGTCGTTAACTAGTGCGTCCATTTTGTCGTGATAGTCAGTTTTGTCCATAACAACAGTAACTCGTCCTTTGTCGGCTGCTTACTTTCAGTACAACGGTAAACACTACAACAGTCGTCTACTTACAACGGTCGTCTACTTACTTTCAGTACAACGGTAAACACTACAAACAGTTACACGGCACTGCCATGGGGTCTCCAGTTTCTGTTGTTATAGCAGAAATTGTGATGCAGAACATCGAGGAACGCGCCCTTTCGACTTGCCGACAAACGATACCGCTTTGGTTACGTTACGTTGACGACACATTCACCGCCGTTCGACACGACGAAATTGACGCATTCCACAACCACCTTAACGAACAAAACACTGACATACAGTTTACCAGAGAAGTCGAAGAAAATGGCAAACTTCCTTTTCTAGACTGCCTGGTAAGCCACAACGACAACTCATTACGAACGACAGTTTACAGGAAACCGACACACGCCGACAGATTACTAGACGAGTCATCCTACAACCCTACATCACACAAAGCCACAACTATCAGAACTCTAACACGACGCGCACAACTAGTATGTGACTCGACAGACAGCTTATCCGACGAGAACAAATACCTTCACCGTGTTTTTACGAAGAACAACTACAACAACGACTTCATCCGACGAAACACTCACCGACCCACTGCCACTACCGAAACAAACGACACCGCAACCCCTACGACTACAGCAACCATACCGTACATAAAAGGTATGTCTGAAAACATCTCGCGCATCTTACTACCCTTCAATATCCGCGTCGCCCACAAACCCATCACCACACTACGTCAGTTACTAACCAACGTTAAAGACAAAGACGAACCGAGGAACAGACAGGGAACGATTTATAAGATCAATTGTTCCGACTGCCAAGCCTCCTACATCGGTGAGACTGGCAGAAACCTCACAACAAGACTGACTGAACACAGACGGGCGACGAGGAAAGGTAATAGAGAGCTTAAGCATCGGACGTTTCTGATTCACGGACGTCAACCGGAAGTTTAAATATGAGCTTCGCAATCAGTACGCATGTGCAGACGTTTTTGACGTGAGGTCGCAGACGTGAAAGTGGGATGTTTCCCGTGCGTGTTGTTTTGCTCTGTTTCAGGACTGTCTCAGTACAAGACTGACACCATGTCTTCATTTTCAATCGTCAAATCAAACCCGTAAGTACATTGTAGGTTTCATAAGAAAGTAGTTTTTTATCTGCACTTAAACAATAACTTTTAAAAATGGGACAAAATGTGCCTAACTTCGTGTTTGGCACAAGTTTCCGCAGGTTCTGTTACTTGGTTTTGTTTGATCGTGAATTCTTTTTTGTTTGTCGCCATTCTTTTAGTTATCCTACGAGCAGAGGTTTTTTCCAGAACAGGAAAAATACTATATAATAGCAAGTTATCTTGCCAAGTGTTTGTTTTTGTTATTAGTTGTTTTCTTTTTGTCGAGAGGTTTATGTCGTTGCCGTATTTCACGTTCAAGAAAGTGCATTCATTTCCCCGCCATTAAGCTTTTTATTTTTAGTGCTGAAATGTGATCGACTATTTTATACAGCTACTACCTACAGTAACACTCGCTTCTATCTTTTTTCTTTTATGTAGTGGGCCTATGGAATGGTCTGAACAGCACGACGTAGCACTAATGAAAGAAGTCAGAGTGCAGAATCCGTTTAAAGCAAAGAAGAAAACGAGCAACCGAGCGCAAATATGGCTGTCGATCGCAGAGGCGCTAAGTGGATTACAAGATCCGTTATTCAAGGATTCAATGACAAAAAGATCAGTGCAAGATCGTTACGTTTTGTAGTGCAGCCCCTTTATTCGATATAGCATCCGTGCAGGTGTTGAAGTCACGTGGATTCAGTAGATCATGATTCCACTGACACAGTTTGTGACCATGTATATCGTAAATATAATTCATCACCGTATTTGATATCATGCTAAGTTCAGGAACCGGTCGGCCGAATCGTGCGAGCATGTCGCTATATCAGCAAGGAAACGACATTCGCCTGAGCAAAATACATAGCCCCTCTAACTTGTCGGCAGTGGTTCTCTGATTACAGTGGAAGGTGTCCGGTAGTCGAAGCGCATCAGCCAGCAGTGGAAGGTCCTTTTTTTTAACTCTAAACTCGGACTTGCACTCAGGTTCCTCGATACTCTCGATACTAAACCTTGCGTATTTTTCGTACGAAAACTCAGGGTTTTTTGACGAATTCTCTTTCAGTAATAGCAAAAGTTCCTCATCTGACACCAGTCCTTGGTCATGAGCGATTAAAAGTGATTTTCTCACATCCCTTAAATACGGCATGTTGCAAATTACGGCCACATTTCCTTTGTAAACAATGACCAAAAACGTGACAACTGTGATCAGCTGTCACGTTCGTGGTGACGCAGGTGTCCAGCTTAAGTAAAACATTTCGCGCCTAAAACGCCGTTGTCGATCCAGTCTCCCCCGGTATTCTGACGTCCGTGACATCAAAAACGTCTGATGCTTAAGCTCTCTAATGTCAGCAATCACATTGCTGAACACCATCGACTTACCAACCACAACATTGACTGGGACTCTGCGCAATGCCTAACCTACAGCACTGATTATTTTCAACGACTGACTCTGGAAAGCTGGTTTACTAACTTAGAACAGACTCCCCTAAACAGATTTCAACAACTACCCGCCCCATACAAACGACTCATTCACGACATAAACATCACAAACGACCGAAAAAGAACAACCTAGCTTTACCGACAGACCGAAACAGACCAATCACGAACGACTTACGTCACTTGAGTCTTACAGCCAATAACATCACGGCAAAACCAACCGATCATTTCACACGAACTGGAATAAGAACATTCTACTGACAACAATCACTCACTTGACTCTGATGATGACTTCCGCACAGGTTGTCGAAACGTCAGTCACTGCCACCGACAACAGTCCTTCTCAGGACTACACTCACCCGGACGATCAGACTACACCTTCACATGTTACCCCCGGGTTCAAACCATTTACTGCAGTGCTATTAGAATATTAGAATTGTCCTGCTTCACTAAATGTGTAGAGACATGATTACCTTATAGTAAAATTAATTTAACCTTGGTTAAGATTTATTTCTTCTGATCTAAATTTTGGGGAGCACATTCAAATACAAATCATTTATAGAAGGCAGACCACCTGGCCAATCTGAGGTTAGAGAAGGTGGTGAACTACAGATTTGCAGCAGGCCATGCAACCATTCAAACTATAGGACCACACTGCTTAGTTACTTATTACTGTGAAACTAAGAAAGCCACAAACACTTTGAATGATTTGATTTTCTGAAAATTTGGATTTTCCTGTCAGTAGCACTTTAATTAAAAATTACTTTTAGTAATACAGAAGACTGGAGAACGGAATTCTTGTCCAGGGATCGAGCGAGACTAAAAATACCAATCAAGAAATCTTTACGTAGTTTTCAAACGGGATTATTCGTTTGAAGAAACTGTGTAGTCACGTGGCCACAATAGTCGAGAGACAGAGACGTAGCCCACCATTTTTTGTAATGAGGCTTTAAATGAGAACTGAAAAGAAGATGAATTACTGTTGATCTCATTGCAAATGTACTCAAGCAGTGCCATCACCGAAACAAAATTGGGGCGCTCAATAAAATAGGAGTGCTCACTCAGTAGGGGCCTCTTTATCCTAGAAAACTCACAAAGACTGAAACTAGCGTCGGTAGCTGCAAAACGGCGGAAATCAGTGCCTTGAGTAGAGGCAAATAAACTTTGCTTATGAAAAGCGCAAAAGCAAGCAAGCTCGTATCAATTTGACAAATTTGTATAGGAGGGATTGAGGTATGGCTTAAGTCTAAAACGGGACCATGTCATTTAATTATGAGCTCAGGGAACGCATTTGAAAATCACCAATATTTCAAAATCCAAATATCGCATTTCGTGGCAAATTTTTAATTATCATTTTGCCCATGCGGAATCTGTTATTGTAAACAATTTTTCCATGGGAAACGGATGAGAATTTGAAATGAAAGCAATCTGCCGTGGTTAGCTATGCAAGGCCAGCTTACTGTATTGATTCCCTGATCGAACACGGTGCTGACTTCTAAAACGTGCTTGGAATTCTGGATTTAACCACGGGGTGCCTGATTAGATTATATCGTGACGCAAATGACGATGTTGCGATTTTCACAAAGTTCAGCTTGGTTTTTCCGCGCGGAAATGAAAAGCCTCAAACTAATTTTTATATCCTCGAAAACAACACTATTTCCAGTTATCATGAGCTTAACCTTAACCGATTCTGAGTTATATTGCGTGGGCAAAACGATTTCTGTGCGAGATAGTTAAATTTGGATCCGTGACATTTTCAATGCAAACAGCGTGACACGTAGCTGAATCAACCCATCTAGTGGAGATCTCTGGTAAGACATGAAGTTCTCTTCATAACGACATATTTTGAATGAGCATCTCTAAATCTGTAACTGACAGTAATTTTAGTTTTTACAGCATAAGACGGCAGTCAAGACTAACTTAATGGAATTTTGTCAACATCTTTTAGCCCGCATGAGACAGTTAAACATAATGTCACACAGATGATGTTCATTTCCACCTTCGTAATTGCTAAATTTAGGGCAAGTTTGGATGAATTTATGGACATCTTCACCTAAGCAAAACAACCATGCTAGTTTTGAAAGTAGGGACTACCCCAAATATTGATTTTGAGCGAGAAATGGAGTAACCACAAACATACATAAATCAAGTCATGTGCACTTTGACCGTTGAAAATTAGCAAAGTTTACCGAGCTCCTGTAGCTCGAAAAGACTAGTTCCCAAAAATGTTTTTGTTGTTTTCGGTACACCAGCCCTAGTACTAAACATAGATGGTTGTGAGCACTCCAGATCCCGTTATACTTTTGGGAAAAACGTCTTGGAACAACAGCACTCCCGTTCAGATTTGGAATGTGCTGTTTCTGTGGTATTTTCGAGACAGCGCAATTCTTTATTGTTTCGTCACAATTTACAAATTTTGCTACTAATCACAGAAGAGATGTAAAATGATACCATATGTTTGATTTATGCTATTTGAACAAATGCGTAAGATTTTATAGATCGTTTTCACGTGACGTCACAGAATTAATTTCCGCCATGTTGGTGCACATCCGAGTCACGTGTTTCAGTAAGAAATATATGCAAACAGAGTCCAAAGTTATAATTCTTCTCAGTTCACTGTCGAAAATTATGGCTTCCGAGGAAAAAAAAAATTCTTCGTCTGATCCTGACAATGTTGTTCAAATTCCCCTGTCTGATTACGCTAAAAAGCTGGATGGGAAAGTCAGAGAGCGCTACGTTAAGAAAATCTCGACGATTGGAATCGATCCTGCCTTGATAGAGGGGAAACACTTCGAACCTGACTGTCTTCCGCCGGTTGAATCGACAGATTTACTCTGTTATTTGGTTCTTGAGACCAGCTTTTACACGCAAAAGCAATTTAAAGCCTTTCGTAGTCTGGAAGCTTACAATCAAATGGTTTCGGGGTTTGTTTACAACGTGCAAGGGCATATGGTCGCAATGGAAATACCAAAGCGGTAAGCAAGATCCTGCATTGGCATGTTCAGTTTAAGTTTCATTAAAGTGAGAACAAATTCTTGAAACTGTGACAAAGTTGGCGACTTTCTTACAACGAATTTCGAAACATACTGTAGAACTGTTTGCAGGACTGTTTGCAGGACATCATAAGCAGGCAATCCAGTGTAAAATCTCACCTTCTCGTTGTCATTTGCGAAGTAAGTCTCGTCGAATGTTGGTTTGGCAGTCGAGGTGTGAAATAAATAATCGAACTCCTCAGTTTGAGTAGCTGTCCCTGTTTCAGTTTCCACTTCCATCGCTGAGTCCAAATTGAAAGAAATGTCACTGACCTTTTCCCCTGGTTCGTCAATTTTTTGTCGCTTGGCCTCGATTTCTTCCCTGAGCCGCTTTTCATTTTCTGCCGCAACACGCTTCATCTCACGATCTCTGACCCTCTCGTCTCGTTTCCCGGCAGCTTCTAGATCTGCTTGAAGCTTTTCTGCGGCATCACATTTATTATGGCCTAAATTCTGGGTTGGAATCCAATCTGGATCGTACCTATCCCACACTTTTGCAGCTTTCCCTGAGATAAAATGTCTACCACAGACTCGTCCGTGCTCCAAAATGCTGTCCGTGAGGTCTTTTCGGCTGATGGCAGAAATCCATTTTTTTCGCCTTTCCTCGCTAAGAATTCTTATTTCGTCGCCTTGATTTGTTACAACTGAAGGAATTCTTGCCATATAAACTCCTTTATCACGAACAGTTCGGGTTCCACAGCCAAAAATCGCACACAAAACCATTTTTTAGAGCTCACGCGATACGAGTTCACTGTTTACATGTGCACCAATATGGCGGCCAATTGTAAAGTGGTCACGTGACTGAAAACGATCTATAGCCTTCAGCAAAACGCGGAATATTAACTCCGAAATATACAATCAACAACAAACATATGAAACATATGTGTGAACTGCGGTTATGAGACGTATATGAGAGCACGATCCTTCGCAGTAAAGCACTATTTGAGCAATAGTGAAAATCAGACCTGAAAAAAATTTCAGGCCTGTACGGGATTCGAACCACTGACCTCTGCGATACTAGTACAGCGCTCTACCAATTGAGCTAACAAGCCAACTGGGAGCAGGCCATCAAATTAATTCGACATAAACCCGTAGATGATAAATCAAACAACAACAAACATATGAAACATATGTGTGAACTGCGGTTATGAGACGTATACGTTTTTTTGAGGTCTGATTTTCACTATTGCTCAAATAGTGCTTTACTGCGAAGGATCGTGCTCTCATATACGAAATATACAATGTTCTTTGTTTTTGACCGTCCTCGCTTCTCGTCGCCAAAAATTTGATGAAGTAGCATTACGAACCAAATAATTACAATTTTTGCTGATAGAATAGATCAGATATCTCACAGTAAAAATTGGAGGGAATTCTGTGATCGGCCGAAATTCGAGTGGTTGGTTCTTACGCGGACAGCCTCTTAGGAGCAAATATGGCAAAAAAAATCAAACATTTTCGAAATATGGTGGCAACAGTCAAAATATCCATTCGGCTCATATTCTCAAGTTAGCTGGGCCTTACAGTGAAACAAACTACTGCATACTTCGTTTGGCTGAATATCGATTTCTTTTCGAGAAAGACGACAAAAACTGAATTCCGCCAAATTGTCGCTGTTGAAGCTCAAAATGTTTTTGGACGAATCTTGGAGCATCGCGCCACGAACTGAAAGCACTTGGACCGATGAAAAGGGCCAAATCTTGAAAAAAAAGCATCAAAACATATGTTGACAGCAATTTGAACAATTATTGATTGTTTTGTATACACAATCTAATTGTATTTATCCGACTTTTATCCAACTAGATTAAAAATAGGTTAAAAGTAACCAGTTATTTGACTAAGTGCTAAACAAAATAATCGACTGAAAATCTGGCTTTTGGAAGGCGAAGTGTGTTTCTTTTTAATCTCTAAAGTAGTATTTAGGGAAATGATTCCGATTGATTTCATTGAATTTTAAAGTTGGATAAAATGGGCTGATTTGACGGTGCCGTCAGTTAGTCGAAAATGTACACATCCACACGCAAACTCGATTGTTTCGCATTTCACATCCAAACTACAGCCTTTTCAACATGATATCCACTTACCCTCCATGTTGCTGTATCACAATAGAGGATTGCAGTCCTGAAATTGTTGCATCGCTCTCACAGTAGCAATGTAGCTCGGAAGAATAGTCAACACTTGATAACGATTGCTTACAAAGCGTATCTCGGGGTTTCTCCACTCCCATTTCGTTCAAAAGGAGGCTGTAATTATTTCAAGTAAGAGATCTTTGTTTGAATGTAAGTCTTCAACCGAACCGCGAACCAGATGTAAGCGGGATGTTGCTAGTTCAGGAACATGTTTCTCATATGCGAACTAAAAAAATTCCTTAAACAGGAGTTTTGTGAAACGACGAGTAATTCAATTTGTGCCGTTTTTGATTACTGGCGCTGTCAAAAACGGCCCCCAGAAGCGATTTTCGCTCGGAAAAAAAGTATTTTACAATATTTCGAAAAACGAGAGTAGTCTCATTTATTTTAAACTAAGACAGATTCATGGGAAGATTTTGAAAGAAATCGATAAATTGCACTGACATGCATTTACCGCTTTTAGAGAGACTGCCTCTCGATGATGTTTAGAACAAGTGAGACGTGTTAAAATGAACACGTGAGGTGTGTTCAAACGCTAGTCGTGTATAACAAAATTTCGTTGCTCTGAATTTCTGATCTGGATGAGTTACGGAGAATTATCTACTTATTTTAAGTCATATTTGCTATTTTGACCCCAATTTACGCGAAAACCAAGCTGAAGTACTTCAAATCAGGATGTAAAAGGTTTTCGTTTTCTTTCTTAGAAGGCTGAGTTGGCTGTTAAGAATTCTTTTTTACTTCCTTTTCTTTAAAGCTCCTCTATATATCAAAGAAACTTATTATAAAGAACTCGCAGAAACCTAGAGAAAAAATATTTATAATATATTCTTCTGTTGTGATCCTCCTTAAATTACGGGAATGGTGGTATTTTAATTATCCTTTGTTCATTAATTCTACCTATTTTTTCACTTAGGTTATAGCTCTGTTGAGTTAATTACTCAGCTTCTGCAAATGCAACTCGATGCCAGCAAAGGCAGTGACGAGACAGACCTAAAAAATGAGTTGAAGAAAATTGCTTCAGACAAGGGCTTCACAATTGTTCACAATGAAGGATCAGGAAATTGCATGTTCTACGCTTTGTCAGATCAACTAGAATATGCTATGGGAATCAAAATTAAGTATGATGAATTAAGACAAATATTGGTCCAGTACCTCAGAGAAAACCCTGAACTAGTAAGTTGATACCTTACGCTATATGTTACCCACTGTTACTTTAAGAGCACCATATAGGTTAGATCTACATGTGGGCCAACTGGCCAACACATCACTATTTCGCCTGTAGGGGATAATAAGGATCATAAATACTCTGACATCAGCGTTTAGTATAAACCACACTGCGCACCCATTGGTAAGTGATTAACAAGTACCACTCACGGCCTTCTGGTATGTACGTAAATAATTTTTTACTCCAGTATCAGTGAAAGTGGTGGATAATTGCCTTGCCTCTTTGCCTCGATAAATACCTACCCCTATTCACCCTTATTTCGAAGAATAATTGTTTGATATTCTGGATTGCCCTTTAAAACACGCTGTGTAGTTCAAGTGTTTTGGTAGAGACCAGGTCCGGGTCACGGATGAACTCAGACCTCCTTGTGAAAATTAAAGGGCTTTGTCTTGTGGAGAAAGCGGCCAACCCAAGGTTTTTTAAAAATACTTTGCACTTGAATCTCCCCCAGACAGGACAATCTTTGGATAACCTTGGCTCTAGATAAGGTGGACCCCACATATTCGATGTTTCAGAAGAGCAAATTCAGGAGGTTGAGACTGCTACATCCAATGTAGATCCTTGTGTTCATTACTCTGATTGGTATTATCCGTTCTTACTGTTGTTTAGTATCTCTTTGTTATTTTCTCATTCAATGACTCCTTCCAACGCACTCAACCTGGTCCAGTGTACCATTAACTTTACACTCCAAGTTTTGTTCACTATTTTACTCTTCTCACAGCCGGATGGAACAGATCTGTTTCCCTTCGTCCATGGACATCAATCATGGGCTGATTACTTAACATACATGGAGCCAGATGGCGTTTGGGGTGACCATGTCATTCTGTGTGCCGCAGCAAACTGCTATAAAACTTGTATTCATGTGGTCAGCAGTCTTTCCGCTGTTTACGATGTTATCTTACGGCCACAATGTCGTGTTGACAAAAGCAGGACACTTGTGTTGGGACACATCCATGAAGTACACTATGTCAGCCTTCATTCCACAAAAGGTACAATTCTTTACATTATACCTGGTAAATGAAGAGTGAGCTTATAATGATGTTTCGTGTAATTATCTACATCGCTCAGGAGGGAGGGGGTGGCTCTATCGTTCTCTGGTATAGGCCGCCGTTAAATGATCACTGCCAAAGTGACGTCGCACAGTAACATTGGAAGCGCTTCGCTAAGTTTGAGGACAGGAATAGGAGTTAACAAAGAAAATGCCATTACAGGCTCCTTATGGGTTACTACTGACTAATTTTCCATGAGTGTACAAGCTTCGTTATTTATATTGTGAATTTAACAGTGTACTGTTAAGTGAAAATGTTTGTCTGTAATTTCACCAAATACAAGTCGGGACGATTGCGGCTGACCGCCATATTCACTTCCGCGCCTGTTGAGACAAGACAAAACGCTGTTTTTTTTTTTGTAAGCTTTGAACAAATCGTCCTCATAAAGGGAGGTGTTTTTCCTTATTTATGTAGGTTTATAGCTATTGCTATTTGGGGTGAATCTAATGAGTCATTTTTCTCCTCAATCCTTTTAAGTTAGAAGTTGTCGTAGTTTTAAATAGCGGCAAGCCACGATTACATATTTGTCTTGTCTGCTAGTGTTGTAAAGACCTTGGTAAGATCCAAAGATTCTAGTTAATTGGCTTGCGGGCTTTTGTTTGTCTTTTTTGCTTGTGGTACTTTATTTTAAAACGCTCTCGCTACTCCTGTAATTAATTTTTTCGGGCTTGTATCGTAAATTGCTGTTATAGCCAGAGTATTGACTTGTGTCTTAATCCTTTAAGAGGAGATGTGGCCAAAAACCGAACATTTTCGAAAAAGCTCAAAATTTCAGACGAATCTCGGAGCGTTCCGCCACGAATTGAAAACACTTGGAACAATAACTCTTTTAAAATATTTAGCGAGTAGTGCGATGAGGTAGTTGCCACAAAGGAACAGGTAGCAACCTAGGGTGAGAAAGAAAGCGTAAAATTTTCGTGGTCAATTTATCTATGGAGACGGTTTAACCGTTAGCAATGGTTTGTTAAAAGATGGGTAAAAATCATTATCAATGACTGTGAAAAAATGAGAATCATATTTGTGAGCTGCGGTTTAAGAAATGAATATATTAGTTATCTTCGCAGGAACGAACACTACTTAAACAGTAGCGAAAATAAGGCTTGAAAAACAATTCAGGCCTGTAAGGGATTTGGACATCTGAAAATCATATATGTGAACTGCTGTTCGTAGAGCACAGCACCGGTACCGCAGAGGTCATAGGTTTAATTCCCGTGCAGGCCTGACTTTTTTAAGGCCTTATTTCACTACTGCTCATCTGAACAGTTTTTTCCAAGATACATAACGAGAAAATTGCCATGGTAGGCTCTTACTAGATCTCGCGAAAAGTTCACAAGAAAAAAGTGGTGAATGATAATACCCGGTAAGCAGTCGAAGGAGAAAAAGAGAGGCGTAGTGTAATGGTCTGAATGGCACTTGTCTCTCGATTTCTCCAGTATTTCTCTCCGTTGTCTTCCCCCCCCCCCCCTTCTACCACCAAGAGAGGACCCTCTCCTGCATAGAAAGGAGATTGTTGATCCCAAGGCGCTGGTAACTGGGTCTCAGCGACCTCAGTACAATTCAGTGTAAATTCAGAATCTGTTATATAATGATCTGAGTGAAAATTGATGAATGAGAAAAACTGTTTTGCAGACAGTACCACAGAAAAATTAAGTGAGACGAGACGTGAAACTCAAATGGTGAAACAAAAATTGGATAATTTGATGAGCAGGCCACCACCTAACCAAATCCCCAGGATGGAAGGTAAACGCTTTTATGTAATAAATGTTAGTGTGAAATGATTCTGCAAAAGAAAATAACGACAGTGTGTGCAGAATCTTCATATGTTCTATGAAGCCAAGAAGAGACAGATATATTGTTAAATTGCTGGGGCTGATCCTACCACTAAGAACTTCGTGCAAAATTTAACTTGACAACGGGTTAAGAGATAGTTTACAATGTGAGGCCAGAGCTGCAACTTGAGACACATTATTTTGACCTGGTTGGGTCTCGTCTACACTGGT
>NC_142525.1:5842500-5890000 GCF_964205215.1 Stylophora pistillata
GTAGCTGCCATTGATCTGCGCGTAAATTTCGTGTAAACTGAAAATTTTTCTTCTCTGATTTTGTTGATAGGGTGGCCACCGGAAACACTTAGAATTATCAGATATATATATCACAGTTCAAACTATGTCATAGCGTAACTTCTTTAGTATGTCAGACACTTTTTGAAAAATTGCTGCTCATCATAACAATCAAAAAGAATGTCAATTAAAACCAAGTCACACCCGGCAAACGATAAGATTTTTGCTCGATAGCACTTGATTTTAAAAGGATTGAGAGGCACACGATATTCTTATAATTACTTCGAATTATCCTCGATGCCTTCTAGTTGGGGTCTTTTCTATAATCATCTATGTTCAAAAAACCGCCAGGCGGCAAGAAGCTGAAAGTAGGATTGAGAAGCCACTCACCGGCTGCGCCGTGGAAAACTAGAAGGCGGATTACAAACTACAAGCTATAGCTTCAGTTTTGCGCGTAGGAGAGAGGAAATTTTCATTTTGAAATTAATACAACTTGGTAAAATATTTTCAGACGATCTCGTTGAATTTCGCATGATTACGTTGCGTGACACAATATTCATAAAGTTTGTAAGCAGTTCCTTTCACTTTATCAAGTCTTGAAAAATCGATGAAAATAATAATCTACTTGGCATATTTAGTGTGTTTTCGTGAATATATCATTTTCTGGCGATATCACGGGAGCTTTTGGATAATAAACACAGCAGATGGGTCCTTTGAATAAGTTAGTACAGTATAAAATTAGAGGATAAATTAGCCAATACAAAATTAGTGCACTTCAAGTAATATTAATAAGGAAACTTTTTAAATGGATAATAAGAAATCTTTTGAATTAACATGACCATTTTTCATATCAATCCTGCCTTTTAGTGATTTCTTTTCTTGTCTCTCATTACTGCGTGATAAATATAACAATAGGACACTTAGAGCGATGAATCACCTTTCGGCGGCAACATTTTTGTAGATGGTGTAGAGATTTTTCTCCCCTAAATGCTGTTTCATGGTATCATCAAGCATGAAAAAGCTGCAAAATGTTCAATTCAGGCGTCAACCATGGGTCGAAGGCGTAAATTTTGTAAATAATTGAGTCTGCTTTTGTGCATTGTTGGGTAAAATTTTCGAAAATGTGCATATTACGTTGATCGGCTGTACAAGAAGTTCGCCGAAGCCGCAACATATTTTTATATTTGCATACTCCTCTAACCTATTTTAGTTAGTTTGAATAAATATATCATTGGGTAGAAGATGGAATTTTGTGCTGAGCCGATGTAAAAGTTGCATATAATACGGTCATGGTGGCAAAGGCAAAGTAGGTGTCAAACTGAAAATAATTTTAAGTGTAAAGAGCCTTTGAAAAAGAAAAACTTAGGTGATCTTTTCTCACAAAGGATCGATCTAAATGCGCGAAGCAAAAAAATTCCTCAAACAAGAGTTTTGTGAAAAGACGAGTAATTCAATTTGTTTCATTATTGATGATCGGCGCTTTTAAAAAACGGACCTTTGAGCGCTAAAGGGACTTTCGCTTGGAAAAAATGTTTTGCATTATAACATAACCAAAGTAAAGCGCGTGCTCTGATTGGTCAATTTAGCGTCCCCCATTTGCCCATGGGTGTACGCTGCTGACGTGAGCATATGCAAAGACTAGTTTTCCACGCGCGCTTGTTTTTTTCTGTTCACGTAAGATTTGTTCAATAAAAGGGAACTCTTAGCTACAATGTGTCAATGTTATGTTATAAAACAAATGATAAACACCACAGCGTACACTATTGAGTTATGGATACACTTGGGAGGTTTGCTAAGCACTCAAGAAGCTAGAGTCGCTCTCGGCTATCGCCTCGAGCATAGTTAATAGAGGTCCCCTCTATTAACTATATCTCGAGCGACTCTTACGCTTCTTTCGTGCCTAGCAACCTCCCGCGTGCATCCATAACTCAATAGTGTACGCTGTGGTGTTTACCACTTGTTATTTATTTCGAAAAACCAAGGTGGTTTCGACAGTTTGACTTAACACCTGACGAGAATTATTTTTATTTTAGATGCCTTTGATCCCACCGAAATGATTGAGGACATTTCTCAACTCTACAAAACCCGCGAAGGTACGATAAACCCCCTTCCTTGGTGTGAAGACTTGAACTTTTCTTTTGGAGACTTCTACACCAGACTTAAAATCATCTACAAGGAGAAAACGAGAGGAACAGCTACGGATAAAGTTGTCAGAATTTCTGAAATCTTCAACCCGCACGAAGAATGTGAAGAACCAAGAGTTGTATTAATAGAAGGGAAGCCTGGTATGGGAAAGACAACTTACTGCAAAAAAGTTGTTTTCGACTGGGCCACTCAAAAACGCGCAACCGGAAATTACTTCGCAAAATTCCGCATAGTACTTTTCATTAAATGTCGTGAAGTTCAGTCTGACCTTTGGGAAGCCATTGATGATCAAATTCTACCTCGACATATCGGTGACGACCAAAGAAAGAGATTTTTCGACTTCCTTCACCACAATCAATCTAAAGTTCTCCTGGTACTCGATGGATTGGATGACGTTTCTGAGAAAAAGCTACCAATGTTTTCAGAAATTATTCAAGGCCGAGAGCTGCCAAAATGTCGCGTGGTTGTAACTACACGGCACGAGGCTGGAGTCACAGTTCGAAAATACTGCGACACGCTGCTAGAGGTGGAGGGATTCACTGAGAAAGATGTGAAAACCTTCATCAAAAAGTACTTCAGAGAGAAGAAAAACTTGGCCGAACAGCTTATCGAACGACTGCATGATGATAAAACCTTACATGAAATGTCGACGAATCCTCTCAACATTGCGCTTCTTTGCCTGGTCTATGAAGATTTGAACGGTGTATTTCCTGAAAGCAGAAGTAAGCTGTACATGGACATAGTGGATTGTATACTAAGAAGATACAGAGCAAAGAAACAACTTTCAGAAGTCGGCGAGGCGGACCTTGTTGGACTTTACGAAAGCCAACTGAACCACCTTGGCTCGATAGCTTTGAAAGGTTTATTAGAAGACAACTTGGACTTTGACGAGAAGGAGCTTGGAAAACACAAAGGAAGTGATCTACCTGAACTTGGATTTCTCTCTGTTCAGCCCGGAGGCAGTAAACTCCGAGCTACTAGACGTTATGGCTTTCTTCACAAGACTTTCCAAGAGTTCTTCGCCGCTTTGAATCTCGTTTGTCAGCTTATCAAGAAAGAAATTAGCACGGACAGCATAGCTGTTGACAGACGATATCGCCACGAGCTGAAAGAAGTGCTTCTGTTCACATTTGGCAATCTTGCCGCACGGTGCGAGGAAACAGCAGAGAACCTTATGAAAAGTATGGCGACACAGTTTAACCAGGAGGACGGGAGTGGGGAAGCCGGAAATAATATGACTGTTATATTAGAGTGCATTTATGAATGCAAAAATGAAAATGATTTCGATGTAAAATTGGCCCGCACTCTTGGCCCTTGTCTCCAAATTGAAACCATTGCTGTTTCGCCCATGTTAACTTTAGAGGGGGCTAAGACTATCTTACTAACCAACATTCTTAGAACAAATACAAGTATGACAAGGTTGGATTTGTCTTATAATAAAATTTGTGCTGACGGTGCCGCTGCTCTGGCTGATTGTTTGAAAGAAAAGAAGTCTCTGAGGGATTTTAATTTGTTTTCTAATAAAAGTGGTGATGTTGGTGCTACTGCTGTGGCTGAGTGTTTGAAAGGGAAGACATCTCTTACAAAGTTGGATTTGGGTGGGAATAAAATTGGTGATGCTGGTGCTGTTGTTGTGGCTGAGAGTTTGAAAGAGAATACATCTCTGACGGACTTGAATTTGTTTTTGAATGAAATTGGTGATGCTGGTGCTGCTGCGGTGGCTGAGTGTTTGAAAGAGAACACATCTCTGACAGATTTGGATTTGTCTTCTAATAAAATTGGTGATGCTGGTGCTGCTGCGGTGGCTGAGTGTTTGAAAGAGAACACATCTCTGACAGATTTGCATTTGTCTTCTAATAAAATTGGTGATGCTGGTGCTGCTGCGGTGGCTGAGTGTTTGAAAGAGAACACATCTCTGACAGATTTGCATTTGTCTTCTAATAAAATTGGTGATGCTGGTGCTGCTGCGGCGGCTGAGTGTTTGAAAGAGAACACATCTCTGACAGATTTGGATTTGTCTTCTAATAAAATTGGTGATGCTGGTGCTGCTGCGGTGGCTGAGTGTTTGAAAGAGAACACATCTCTGACAGATTTGGATTTGTCTTCTAATAAAATTGGTGATGCTGGTGCTGCTGCGGTGGCTGAGTGTTTGAAAGAGAACACATCTCTGACAGATTTGGATTTGTCTTCTAATAAAATTGGTGATGCTGGTGCTGCTGCTGTGGCTGAGAGTTTGAAAAAGAACACATCTCTGACGGATTTGGATTTGTCTTCTAATAAAATTGGTGATGCTGGTGCTGCTGCGGTGGCTGAGTGTTTGAAAGAGAACACATCTCTGACAGATTTGGATTTGTCTTCTAATAAAATTGGTGATGCTGGTGCTGCTGCGGTGGCTGAGTGTTTGAAAGAGAACACATCTCTGACAGATTTGCATTTGTCTTCTAATAAAATTGGTGATGCTGGTGCTGCTGCGGTGGCTGAGTGTTTGAAAGAGAACACATCTCTGACAGATTTGCATTTGTCTTCTAATAAAATTGGTGATGCTGGTGCTGCTGCGGTGGCTGAGTGTTTGAAAGAGAACACATCTCTGACAGATTTGGATTTGTCTTCTAATAAAATTGGTGATGCTGGTGCTGCTGCTGTGGCTGAGAGTTTGAAAAAGAACACATCTCTGACGGATTTGGATTTGTCTTCTAATAAAATTGGTGATGCTGGTGCTGCTGCGGTGGCTGAGTGTTTGAAAGAGAACACATCTCTGACAGATTTGGATTTGTCTTCTAATAAAATTGGTGATGCTGGTGCTGCTGCGGTGGCTGAGTGTTTGAAAGAGAACACATCTCTGACAGTTTTGGATTTGTCTTCTAATGAAATTGGTGATGCTGGTGCTGCTGCTCTGGCTGAATGTGTAAAAGAAAATTCATCTCTGAAATGTTGTTTCTGAACGAAAATAACCTTTGTGAAGCTGGTGCTGCTGCTCTGGCTAAGTAAGTATTTGAAAGAAAACATATCTCTAGAAGGGTCGTATTGACCTTTAAATTACTTCGATAATTCTGGTGCAGCTGCTGCTCTGACTGCTGTGTGATAGTGTCATCCATCTCCAACCGAGTTAGATAGGCTTCCTCAGACATTTTATACTCTGTGCTCTGACCAATTTTAAAAACTGATAATGTAGCGAATAGTCAGGGATTCACGGCTCTTACCCTAAGCAGGGTAATTGTACAGTAGCTTCTAATTATCGATATAAATATTAATGCAAGACTTATGTGGCATCTGAATAAAGGCTGATAGTTTCGAAAGAAACCGTTTGGGGCTGCGTCGGTGAGAGTAACGAAATAATATGGATATATCAAAGAAGTTGAAATGGTAAATTGGCCACCGTAACAATTACAAAAGCTGACCGTCGTTTCGAGCGTTAGCCCTTCGCTCCGACGAAGGGCTAACGCTCGAAACGACGGTCAGTTTTTGTAATCGTTACGGTGGCCAATTTACCATTTCAACTTTGTCGATATATCCATATATGTAGAATCTATTCACTAAGATTATTTACTTTAGTATAAGAGCTTCATTTCAATGATAAATGTATTTCTTAAGACTTTTAACTGATGTAAATAAAAGTATTTTCAGCAGAATTTCAAGTTTTCTCCAAGTATTCTCTATGTGTGTTTGCTTCTTTTTTCTGCATTCTTCCGAAAAATCTGTTTGATCCCGATGCTCCTTCGTTTACTGTTTCCTTACTTCATGTCAACTTTTTTGCTTGAGATCTTTTGGAAATTGACGCAATTGGTTCAATGTGGTATGGATGCTTTAGGAATTCGGTTTTACTTTGGTCATGATTACTGGATGAAAGAGTGAATTGTCTTGCTAATTGAAAAAAGGCGAAAGGAAAAAAAAAGAGAGAAAAAGGACACTAGCGGCAGCCACAGATTATGCAGGTGTTCAAACTTTCCCTACCCTATCCTTCTCCTCAGATATTGTCAGCTGTTAATTTTATCAGAGAATGTCTGGGAAAGGAGTAGGAGAGGAAAAGGAAGAAAACATGGGGAGGGGGAATTCAAACCCGGGATTGTAAAACAGGTTCACCAGCCTTTAAATAACATAAAAGGAATGGATAAAAATGTGCGACGATGGAAGAGGATGACCAAGAGAGGAAAAACCGCGTTAAAGTTATGTATATCTCAAGTAGTCAAAAGACATCTATTCATTTTTTTAAGTTTTGAAAAGGGTTTATTTATAACAAACCACATAAGTTACAAAATAAAAGTGCTAACGCACGTGGGCTCGGCCCCAACTAATTATTAATAAACAGTCCAAAGTTCCAAAGTTCAAGAGTTGTTAATTATATACGAGTATTAAATATTACTAATATTAATGTAAGGTTATAAATAATTCCAAAATAGTTAGGTCTAATATTAATATATGCTTAGTCTATAATATTGGTATGGCTAGGGCTAACATAGACTAATATTAATGTAACTCTAGGATTGTTTAATGCTAATTCTAAGTTTTAAATAATTCCAAGTTAATTTAATAAAATGTTAACTAAAGCTTAAGGTAATCTATTTACAAAAGTATTCTATAGGAGTCCCCATCAATTGTACAGATTGATGGGGACTCCCAAGCGTTTCTAAAGTTAGATAACGAGAGTCGGAAGTAGTCACACGCAATTCTGTTTTTGGTCTCGCTGAGGGCATAGCGAATTATACCCTCAGGGGGGTCATTCCCATTGTGGAAGGTAGATTTATTTCGAAATTTCCAGATGCTGCACAGAATCGTCTTAATTAGAAAGCGGGCAATACGATTCTGTTTTGGACTAGCGGGGGTCCAACGAAAAAAGAAAACATAGGTACAGGATGGGAGAAAGCTAGTTCCAAGGATAGAGGAGATAATAGGGGAAAACTAGGTCCATACAGATTTCACACGGGGGCAATTGAGAAAACAGTGATCTATAGTTTCTTTACGGGAACAGGAGGCGCACTTATCTGAGTCGATATATCCCCAATTCTTTAGAGAATCGCGGACCTTAATAGCGCGAAGTACAATTTTCCAGAGTATGTCGTTCTTATAATTTTCAGAAAAGTCATCTCGCACTAAATTCCAAAATTTGTCAAGATTAAAGTCAATCGGAAGGAAGGGAGTCCAAAAGCGATGAAGAATTGGAGATGTGGAGTTTTCCTTCAAAAGAGTTCGATAACATTTCTTGGAAGAAAATTCAAAATCGCGCCACTCCGTGCGGGAGAGAATCCCACGTAGAGTGGTGAGCGCCGAGAGAACATTCTCATAAGAGGGCGTCAAGATCTGTGTACTCGGGGTGGAGTTATCTCGAAGAGAGCTCCACTCCGAGCGACAAGAGGCAAGCCTAGAGCCTAGAAAATATCTGGCCAAATAAAAGGATTTTGATTCGCGATTATCTAGATTAGAAACTACTGAGGCTAATTTAAGAGATTTACCTTTAATCAGGAAATTCAAAATGCCGAGACCGCCACTGTTAAGAGACTGGTGGCAGGTCGCTCGGCTCACTGTTTCAATTCGACAACCCCAGACAAATGGCCAAATTAAAGCGTTCACCTTAGAAATTACCCATTTTGGGACACACAAAACTGTAGAGAGATATAGGAGCTTGCTAATTCCGAGGGTGTTAACGATGAGTGATCGGCCGACAAGAGAAAGAGAGCGGGATTTCCATAAATTTAGATGTTTTTCTAATTTCTCTAGTCTTGGCTGCCAATTATCTAATTCAGTATCGCGGCCGAAAACAACGCCTAGAATTTTAATTTTTGTCACCCATTTGAGGCCAAGTGGTTGGTCGCCGCGCTTACGCCACGCCCCCAACCACATGGCCTCTGTTTTCGTGAGATTAAGGCGTGCCCCAGAGCCACGCTCGTAAATATTAATCATGTTGAATAGAACTTGCAGAGAGCGATAAGATTTCACTATACAGGTCGTATCATCAGCATAATTTCCAACTTTATAGCAGAGACCACGTGCGCCCGGAAGGAGAAAACCTTCGATTTCAGGATTATTTCGGATTTTGCATGCGAGAGTTTCAACGCACAAAACATAGAGTAGGGGAGACAGGGAATCCCCCTGTCTTACCCCACGAGACAAAGGAATCGCATCGGTTAGCCATTCATTAACAATAACACGCATATTGGCCCCATTATATAAAGTGTTAATCCAAAAACAAAAAGACGGGCCAAAACCAAAACGGGGTAAGAGGCTTTGCAGAAAGGTGCGATTAACGCGATCGAAGGCTTTCTCTTGATCTAAACTGAGCAAAATGCCGGTTTCATTCGTGCGGTCGATGTAATCTAAGATGTCCCTGAGTAAATGTAAGTTTGAAGTAATTTTGCGTCCGGGCACAGAACAAGTTTGATCAGGGTCAACGATATATTCCAGAACTTTAGAGAGTCGAAGAGAGAGAACTTTTGAGCATAACTTATAGTCAACGTTTAAGAGAGAAATCGGACGCCAATTTTTCAGATTCTTACGATCTCCTTTCTTAAAAATAACGCGTGTGTTGCTCATCTTCATGGAATCACACATCTCTCCGGTTTGGTAGCATGCATTTAAGACTTGACATAAATGTGGAGCTAAACGATCCCAAATTTTGCGTAGAATTCAACCGAAAGGCCATCAGGGCCAGGCGATTTATTCCTATTCATATTTTTCATAGCGAGAGTAAGTTCGTCAAGCGTGATCTCGCCTTCACAAGATGACGCCTGATCAAAAGTTAATTTCCGTGATAGAGAGGATAAAAGATCTTCTTAAAGAGCAGCATCTATCGGTTCTTCGGAAAAGAGCTGAGTGTAGAAATCGATATGAGCTTTTTCAATCTCTTCTTGGGAGGAGACTTCGATACCGGTAGAATCATAAACCGAAGAGATGTGGGATCGTTGAGCTTTAATTCTTTGTGAATTAAAAAGGTACCGACTGGGGCGTTCGCCTTCCTCTAACCAGTCTGCTCTACTACGAATAATGATTCCTTCGACTTGTTTAGTTCGAAGGGCTTTCAAACGACATTCGGTGTCAGAAATTAAAGGGATAACGGAATTGTCTCCGTCAACTAAACGTTGACGAAGACGGATCAATTTGTTTGTCAAAATTACCTGGTCTCTTTGCAGTTGTCTTCGCTTTTTACGGGAAAAGGAGATCGTTTCTTTTTTAATAGACTGTTTTAAAAACTCCCACCAATCTTGGAGACACGGAAAACAAGATAAAAAACGTACATGATCATCGATTAATTTCTCTATAGTAGCGCAAAAATCCTTATCGTTCAAAAGAGAGTTGTTAAAACACCAAACGCCTGGACCGCGTTTTACAGCGGTGGGAATATCAAAGGTAAGAAAAACAAAATCGTGGTCGGATATCGAACAAGGGCGAATGTCACACTTAACGTCGGGTGCATGATAATAAATCTTTCGAAATTAAAAACTTGTCCAGTCTACTCCCAATTGACCGTGTGGAATTAAACCACGTAAATTCTCTTGATCTTGGATGCAACTTTCGCCAAACATCTGAAAGCGCGAAATCACTTTTTAAAGATTCGTAATCTTTGTGTATAGAGATATTCCCACCAAACTTATCGAGAGCGTTGTCGTAACAATTAAAATCTCCTCCGATGATAGTCGCAGAGGAGGGAATGAAAAATTCATGAATCGAAACAAAAAAACTTTTCCGTTCGGTAGGATTGGTAGGAGCGTAGATATTGACTAGATTGATATCAAAGTCGTTGCACCTGATCAAAACACTGACAATACGACCTTGTGAGTCCTTCTTCCAAGATACGATTTCGTTTGAGCATTTCGAAGAAATCAAGGTGACGACACCACCCTGTTTCCCCGAGGCAGGGGACCAAAAACTACGGCCCAGCCATCTACGGGATAGAGATTTCATAGTAGATTCAGAATGAATTAACGTTTCTTGTACAAAACAGACATCACAGTTGGACTTCTCGATCAAATCAAACAAGAAATTGTAGGTAAGGGGGTTTGCTAGCCCTCTTGCGTTAATAGTTAAGAGTTTGAAATAACTTGGAAAAAAGACTCACTTAAAAAGGTAAAAAAACTTACTTGGACTTTTTAGAGTGTCTATTTTTTCCTTTTCTCTTTTCCGTGGGGGTAGTTTCCTTTCGACTTGGAGATACATCGGATGATTTTCTTTTCAGATCATGGGTGGTTTCCATGTCATTTTCGGTTTCAAGGGTAAATGAAGCTGTGGTAGGAACAGGTATCGATGAGCGTGGCCTTCCGGTGGTGAGCGTAGGTGTAGTAGGTTTACGAATGCAGGCAAGGGACAGATCTGGCAAGCGAGCAGGTGTGCGACGGGATGATAGCTTGATGGATTTGGGAGCAATGAAGCCATGAGGATCCAGAATCGGGGAATCAGAAGAGACGGATGACGGTTGAGAAGATTGTTCGGAGAGATTGTGCGAGGGCAGTTCGGGTTGAGAGTGTTGCTGTTCAGGTTGAGAGTGTTGCGAAGGTTTTTCTGGTTTAGAATGTTGCTCGGACTGTTCAGGTTGAGAGGGTGGCTGAGTCTCGTTGAAATGTTTAGGTTGAGAAGGTTGTTCCAGTTGACAAGATTGATTAGTTTCATTGAAGACGTCAGGCGGGGGGGAGACGGGAGGCAAATTCTCAGCAAGTTCTTCGTTGACGGGCGGATTTGGCAGAGGAAAATTTTCAGAAGATCGTTTTGGTGAAAGAAGAACAGAAGCAAGTGGAGCATTTTCGTCAATAGAACCATGGTCGTCTGATACATCAATGTTTACTTCATCCGTTTCATCGGTCTCGGCACAGTGAGTGAGTGGAAAGACCCAAGAGTAATCACAATTGATCCCCAAGTGGCCTTCCTCTTTACAAATACAGCATAGAACGGGGCGTTGACACTCTGACGCCTCGTGGCCAATGCCTTCGCAGTTGAAGCAAATCTTGTTGGGGCAGCCATTTGCAAAGTGTCCAGAACAATTACATTTGCGGCAAGTGGGAACTTGGCCATTATGTCGCAGGAAGATCTGAAACTTTCCAAATCTCAGGAAACTCGGGATAGGTTTAAAAACCCGAACACGGTAGTATCGAAAGCCATTGTAAATAGCGGGAGCATAAGAATGCTTACCTCTCCGGTAGTGTAACACCTCACAGTAAGGTGCTAGGCGTTTAATTATCGCCAAATCTGATAGTTCAAAGGGCGCGTCGTAGATGGTGAGAAATGTTAACGGTTTGTCAACATCTTGTAGGGCGTAGTTTTCTGAACCAAGTTATAGAGAATTGAAGCTTAAAAACCTTTCTTTGGCGGTCTCAGACTTGAAAGTCACGACGACCTCCCCATTAAGTTTTCGTTGGAGGCATTGTATGTCTGTAAATTCAATGTTCAGCGCCGAAAAAGCGTCGAAAACGGAACGAGCAGTCGCTGATTTAGACGGTGTAAAAAAAGCGGTTCTCGGCCGCTGCGGCATGTTGTTTTCAATAAAAGCAGAAACCCGCTTGTTTGGCACATCATTTCCAATATTTCCAGAGGTACGTGCAGCTCTCGACGCATATGATTCTCCATTTACGATCGATGAGTCTTCAATGGTTCCATCGGCAACTAAATCTTCTAACAATCCCTCAGTATTCATACCTGTATCCATAAATGGCACACAAAGCAAATGAAAAAAAGGCCCAAAGGCCAGACTAACCTTGAATCGACAAAGTTAAACTTTGGGTAATCGAGGAGCTCAAAATCTCACGTCTGAATTAGTACTGTACAGTACTGTGCTGTACTGTACATGTACCTGTATTTCGCGGACCTAATAATTTCCATTCACCTCTGTGAGGCGAAAGGTGAAAACTGAATACTGAAACATATATTCCCCAATCGAGCCAGAAGCACGCGAGGAGCGTGGAGGGACGCGATCACGTAAGGCCTGCGGGATGAGATTTCTCAGGCTCTCTTTATTTTGACTTTTGATTCAAACCTATAGAATTACGAAGCGAATAATTGTACTAGAAGAATGAAGAATCGGGCTAATTTTGGGGATCTGCCAAAAGATTATAATTAAAAAAAAATAGCTGTATTTCTGTAGAAAAATTCATTGCTGGACAAGGGAATTCGATGTTAAATTGCACTCGAAAACCGATGTCGCACGAATCGTGAAGCGATAAGTGAAATATCGGTTTTCAAGTGTAATACAACGGCAAATTCACGGGTCAGGTAAAGAGTTTTCCTTGAATTGCAGAACTTAATAAAAGAAGGAAAATCTAAGAAACTACAGGAACATTGTTTTTTTTTATCGTGAGCGCGAAACAAGAGATGCGAAAGAATATCACTTTGCCTTGTTTTCAACATGCAAATCTGCTATAAATACCTCGCTTCGATAACCAATCAGAATGCGAGATTTAACTCAGTTATACGGTTCTACCTGTAATCATCTTCGCGATCTCAACGTCGTGTAACGCAGACAACAAAGTTTCGGAGGAACTGGCTTTATCGCTTGCTCGTCTTCCTCTGGAAGCGCCTTTAATGTGAACTGGGGCTCACGAGTCACTTTATTTGCAAAATTAATTCACGGAATGTAACGTTACAACGAGATTAAAGGTAACAAAAGAACATTCAGTGAGGATTTTACCTCGCGTGACTTTATCATTTCTCTGACTTAAGCCGGAGAAGTTACTACTTTCAATTTTTCTGTTCTATCTTCGTGTTTTTGGGCTGATCAGTGCACGTGATCTCGCTGTTAAACTGCAGACCCTTACTTGAATGGACATGATCAAGTCACATCTCTCGCTCAAAGTAACTCTTGTAGAAAGGTTGTCAGTTCAAGATAAAAGAATATCAGTTTCGTCGAGATTTTGGTCGCGAAGTATTTATTCTTCCACAACGTCAGCCATCGTCAAATTAGCTTTCAATGTGTAAATTTGAAATTGACTTACTTTTTATCTTTTCACAGAGTCACTCCTTCCACGACGTTACAATTGAAACATGGATCTACTTTAAACACTAAGGAAGTAGAAAAGACTCATGCGGTTTGATAGGTAAGTGTTGGCCTATCAGATAACGGTGAATTACTTACTAAAAGAAATAACACTTATATGTGCACGATCCTTCGCAGTAAAGCACTATTTGAGCAATAGTGAAAATCAGACCTGAAAAAAATTTCAGGCCTGTACGGGATTCGAACCACTGACCTCTGCGATACTAGTGCAGCGCTCTACCAATTGAGCTAACAAGCCAACAGGGAGCAGGCCATCAAATTAATTCGACATAAACCCGTAGATGATAAATCAAACAACAACAAACATATGAAACATATGTATGAACTGCGGTTATGAAACGTATATGTGCACGATCCTTCGCAGTAAAGCACTATTTGAGCAATAGGGAAAAGAAATTTTTTTTTTTTTTCAGGTCTGATTTTCACTATTGCTCAAATAGTGCTTTACTGCGAAGGATCGTGCACATATACGTTTCATAACCGCAGTTCATACATATGTTTCAAATGTTTGTTGTTGTTTGATTTATCATCTACGGGTTTATGTCGAATTAATTTGATGGCCTGCTCCCAGTTGGCTTGTTAGCTCAATTGGTAGAGCGCTGCACTAGTATCGCAGAGGTCAGTGGTTCGAATCCCTTACAGGCCTGAAATTTTTTTCAGGTCTGATTTTCACTATTGCTCAAATAGTGCTTTACTGCGAAGGATCGTGCACATATACGTTTCATAACCGCAGTTCATACATATGTTTCATATGTTTGTTGTTGTTAGAAATAACACTGTTTGTTAACGGCGTAAAATCGTACAATAAACATAATACGAACTGAAAGAAATTACGCCGTTAGTCTTGGGGAGTTCAATCGCGTTATTGCACTTTTTTTTTTCTCTATGGTGAATTGGTATCGAATGAAAGTAGAATAGTTGGCTCATCAAATTCATATGCGGTTCCCTGTGATTATCATTCCAGGGGAGATAAATCCAGAATCTCCGCTTGTTTGCATGCCAGCCGTAAAACCAGCCTACAAGTTCTAAAATATCCACAACAGCTTCTGCGAGAGTAACAAAATCTTGACCTAAAATATTGATTCATGTTTTTCCGTCCTGAATTGCAGATATTTATATATTTCCATGTAATGTGTTCTATTGAATGAATGGCGTCCCCCCCCCCCCCCGCCTCCCTTTTAACTTATTCTGTTATACTTGGCTGTGCGGAGCGAAGGAAATTAGAACGAACACTACTCGATCGTGTATTTCACCAGAAAACAGACGCGCGTGCAGCGTGAAGTTCGTGACAGACGTTGTGCATAAAACGGGAGAGGCGTGGTGCACGCGGCTCTCACGGGGTCTCTTTAGCGGTTACACTTTTTCATCACTATTATTGCTGTCTTAGTGGCTAAGGTATAAGTGGCAACAGACAAATTTACATTGAGCTATTTTTCCGGCAACTAAACCAGCAATTGCAGCTTCAAGGTACCAGAATTATTACTCTACTTTAGATTTCTGTCTTTCAATCTCGTGATCTGATAGTCCGGCAATGATTGGCTAGTTACGCTCAGGCTCTTTAAAGCAAACATCTTCGATTAGTTCACTTTCTCGTCGTTGTCTGGAGGCACAACCAGTTACGCAAACAGGAAAAGATTCTTCAGGTCCATGAGTTACTTAATTAATACAGTACATATGATGCACGATCCTCGCAGTAGATAGCGCTATTTGTGCAATAGCGAAAATCAGACCTGAAAAAAATCAGGCCTGTACGGGACTCGAACCACTGACCTCCACGAAACTAGTGCAGCGCTCTACCAATTGAGCTAACAAGCCAACTGGGAGCAGGCCGTTAAGTTGATTCGTAATAAACCCGTGAAAGTGATAAATCAGATACAATGGCTTGTTAGCTCAATTGGTAGAGCGCTGCACTAGCATCGCAGAGGTCAGTGGTTCGAATCCCGTACAGGCCTGACTTTTTTCAGGTCTGATTTTCGCTATTGCTTTAACTGAGCGCTATCTACTGCGAGGATCGTGCATCATACGTATCTAATACTGCAGTTCAAAATATATGAACTCCATATATTTCCATTGCATCTGACTTACAGCTCAGATTGTGAGGGCAGAAGATAAGCAATCTGCACTCCGTGTTCGTGCGTTACGTGGCACATGAAATATTGTCAATTTATATTCATTGGCCAACATATACCTTACTGGAAAACTGGTATGATGGTCTGCCAAATATGAAAGATAAACCTCTCCAAGAAAACTGATTTTTCTTTAATGTTTTGAAGACGGATATACTATGTTGAGATTAAATGTAAGCAACAAAGGCACGTGTTAACTCTACTAGCTAGGTTAATGCAATCGCACTAATCAGCAAGGCTAAAATCGTTTTAAACGAAAAGTTATGCTACTTTAGCCAGCGACTAAAAGATAACGGGTCCAAAGGCGCTAGTTAGTGGGCCACGCTGATCGTGGTACAATTAAGTGTGAATTTAGAATCTGTTATTTAACGATTTCAGTGGAAACTGATTAAAGAGAAATATTGTTTCGCAGAAAGTACCACAGAAAAACTAAGTGAGATGAAAGGTGATATTGAGACGATCAAACGAACATTGGATGATTTGATGAGCAGGCCACCACCTAACAAGAGACCTAGGAAGTAAGGTAAACGCTTTTATGTAACAAATGTTAGTGTTGGATGATTCTAAAAAAGAAAATGGTGTAATGTGTGCAGAATCTTCCTATGTTCTATGAAGCCAAGAGGAGACATAATTCTGCTAAACCGCTGGAGCTGATCAACCACTCAAAGCATCACAGAAAATTCAACTTAAGAATCACGCGTTTTTGGTCCGTGTTTTCATTATTCCTCCCATGGCGGTTTAAAAGTTTTATATTTTTTCGCCGTAGCGCGGAGGTTTGTCGATTCAAGCATTATCATTATGTGCTGTATTCCGCTTGAGAGCGCTGAATGCGCCTTTTTCTGAATTTATTAAGGACATAAGGAGCAAAAATACGTGTCACTCGTTCGACTTTTCTACCCGCGTGACTCTGCGTTAACGCCTCTCCATGTACTCAAGCAGTGCCACCACTGAAACAGAATAGGGGCGCTTTTTGGAATAGGAGCGCCTAGTAGAAAAAGAGCGCTTATTAGAATAGGGGTGCTTATTAACAAAAACCTGACTCGAGAGGTGCACTCATCAGAAAGGGGGCACTCAGTGAGGCGAGGGCACTAAATTGAATCCATACGGTACTCTATTACCTTTTATTTCCAGCGAGAAAACGTTGTCCAGAAAAATATCTCTGTTTTCAAGAACGTAACTAGAGACAAGAGAAAAATCATGAGCTGACGTAGTAATAATTGCTAACGAGTAATTTTTACTTTAGATGACTTTGACCCCGCGAGAGTTATCGGTGACGTTCGTCGGCTCTACAAAACCCGTGAGGGTTGGCTGGCACCGTTTTCCTGGTGTGAGCGATTTCACTTCTCATTTGGTGATATCTACACCAGAATTAAAGTCATCTACGGAAAGAAAACGGGAGGAACAGCTACGGACCGAGTTGTCACGATGTCGGAAATCTTTAATCCGCACGAAGAATGTGAAGAGCCAAGAGTTGTGTTAATTGAAGGGAGGCCTGGTATGGGAAAGACAACTTACTGCAAGAGAGTTGTTTTCGACTGGGCTACAGGATAACACGCAACTGGAAATTCCTTTAAAAACTTCCTAATGGTGCTTTTGATCAAATGTCGTGACATTCAGTCTGGCCTTTGGGGGGCCATTGAAGATCAACTTCTGCCTCGCGAAGTTGGTGAAGACCAAAGAGAAAGATTTTTCGACTTCATTCGCCGCAGTCAATCTAATGTTCTCCTGGTACTCGATGGATTGGATGAAGTTTCTGAGAGGAAGCTACCTATGTTTTTAGAAATTATTCAAGGCCGAGTGCTGCCAAAATGTCGCGTTGTTGTTACGGCACGGCACAAAGCTGGAGTTAAAGTTCGAAAATACTGTGACACACTGCTAGAGGTGGAGGGTTTTACTGAAAAAGACGTGGAAACCTTCATCGAAAATTACTTTAGAGCGAACCAAGACTTGGCTGCGCAGCTTATCGAACGACTGTATCATGATAAAACCTTAAGTGAAATCTCAAGGAATCCTCTCAACGTTGCGTTTCTTTGCCTGGTCTATGAAGATTTGAACGGTGTATTTCCTGAAAGCAGAAGTAAGCTGTACATGGACATAGTGGAGTGTGTCTTCAGAAGATACAGAACAAAGCAGCAACTACCAGAAAACGGTGAGGACCTCGTTGAACTTTACGAAGGCCAATTGAAACACCTTGGCTCGATAGCTTTGACAGGTTTACTGGAAGACAACATAGACTTTGACGAGAAGAAGCTCGGAAAACACAAAGCAAGTGATTTACCTGAATTTGGATTTCTTTCGGTTCAGCCCGGAGGCAGTAAACGAAGACCGACTAGACGTTATGGCTTTCTTCACAAGACTTTCCAAGAACTCTTCGCAGCATTTTATCTCAGTTTTCAGCTTATCAAGAAAGAAATAAGTACGGAGAGCATAGCTGCTAACAGACGATATCGCTATCAGCTGAAAGAAGTGCTTCTGTTTACATTTGGCATTCTAGCGGCATGTTGCAAGGAAACTGCAGAGAACCTTGTCAAAACTATGGCAACAAAGTTGAACCAGGAGAAAGAAAAAGACGCACCTGGTAGTTTTGCGTTTATATTAGAGTGCATTAATGAGTCCAAAAATAACAACAACGATTTTAGTATAAAGTTGGCTCGCACCCTCGGTGCTTGTCTGAGAATTGGAGCTGTTGACTGTCATGATGCGGTGGAAATAGATGAAGCACCAGTTGTCGTTTTGGCCAACGTCCTTAAAACCAATTCAACTGTGACAAGGTTGGATTTGACAGGTGTTGTCAATGGTGGGACTGCTCCGGCTGAGCGTTTGAAGGATAATACATCTGTGACACATTTGACTTTGGCTGCTAATCGCATTGGTGATGCTGGTGCTGCTGCTCTGGCTGAGAGTTTGAAAGGAAATACATCTCTGACAATGTTGGATGTGAGTGGTAATAACATTGGTTGCTCTGGTGCTGTTGCTCTGGCTGATTGTTTAATAGGAAATACATCTCTGAAGGAGCTGCGTCTGCCTGAAAATAAAATTGAGGATGCTAGTGCTGCTGCTCTGGCTGAGTTTTTGAAAGAAAACTCATGTTTGGCAAAGTTTTATTTGCATTGGAATCATATTGGTAATGCTGGTGCTGTTGCTCTTGCTCAGTGTTTGAGAAAGAATAAATTTCTGAAGACGTTGTATTTGTGGAAAAATAACAATGGTTGCACTGGTGCTGCTGCTCTGGCTGAGTGTTTGAAAGAAAATACATTTCTGACAGAGTTGTGTTTGAAGGAAAATAACGTTGATGAACCTGGTGCTGCTGCTGTGGCTGAGTGTTTCAAAGAAAATTCATCCTTGGGAAAGTTGGACTTGTCTCAAAATAAAATCGGTGATGCTGGTGCCGTTGCTCTGGCTGAGTGTTTGAAAAGTGATGCATCTCTGAATACGTTGTCTTTGAGGGAGAGTAACATTGGTTGCTCTGGTGCTGCTGCTCTAGCTGAGTGTTTGAAAGGAAATACATCCTTGAGAAAGTTGGATTTGTCTCAAAATAGAATTGGTGATGCTGGTGCCGCTGCTCTGGCTGAGTGTTTGAAAGAGAATACATCGGTGACAAAGTTGGTTTTGTCTTACGTTACCATTGGTTACTCTGGCGCTGCTTCTCTAGCTGAGTGTATGAAATATAATAAAACTCTGACAAAGTTGTATTTGTATAGGAATGAAATTGGTGCTGATGGTGATGCTGCTCTTAATGCTGCGCAAGAAAGTCATCCATCTCTGACAATTTACTCTGATAAAGAGTTTAGGAAGCGTTAACGTTAAGAATAAGGAACCGCTATTGACTTTGATCCCGCGTAGGGTAAATGTGCAGTAGCTTTTATTTGTTAATGTCAGTGTTTATACAAGACTATATGCTACATCTGTTCTGTAAGATTATTACCTTTAGTGAGAGATTTTAAAGTGTAACACGCTGAAAGTTTGGCCACCGTAAAACTTTACAACGATGTTATCTAAGTAGCGTTTACTCTGTTTGCGAGTGATATAATAATTAACCTTTCACGGCTTTGCATTAGAAAGTATGCTTTATCCCTGACGCGTGTGTGTAAACCGCGAGAATGTCCGCGCGAGGAATAAGCTGAAAGCTTTAAGGTCATATGGAAAAAGGCTGCCTCGGATTTTGTTTTCAATGAAAATCGGATGAAATTTTTGTCTTTAGCAGTAGATTCACGTCACATTTTCTTTAAGGAAATACTGTCAGATTTAGGTAAAGGTTAGAGTAATTATTTTTTTGGTGATCAGTTCCTCGATCTCATCAACCTTGCGTGTGATAATGTGCTGATACTCTTCTGTACTTTGAGGAGAAATTTGATATTGATAACTCTTGGGTCATAAGGGTTAATAAAATGAGTTTTAGTCATGTCTTATCGTAAGACACTCACTGATAACTATATGAAGCTTTGTTAAGACCAGAAAAAACAATTTTTCTGTGGAAATGAAACTTGTTTTAAAAATGTTGTCACAACATATATATTTCACTTCCTAGGGGTAAGTAATTTAGACGATAAATGTACTTCTCAAGACTTTTAACTGGTGTAAATAAAAGTATTTTCGATAGATTTTCATTTTTTATCTCATATTGTTACCTGTCCCATGTACATATTCCCATTATCCCCAGAAAATCCATGCAATCTGAATGTTCTTAATCTTGTTGTTTCGTCGTCGTTTGTGAACTGGCACTGAGTTTATGTCGAAAAGTCGTCACAACATGGACGCTTCGGGAATGAAATTTGTCTCAAGAATTGAATGTTTCATGCTCATTAGAAACCGCTCATAACATATTGCCTAAGGGGAGAGGGATGGAGTGATTTTGTTTTTTTTCACATTAAAACAAACCTGATCCTCACTTAGGCTCTTTAGAATTCTAATGACCCCCCCCCCCTAGTTTTCAGTATTTTTTCATCGTCCCCTATTAGCAACCCAGAATCCTCCGACCCTTAACTCCCCCCTTCCCTCCTCGGTGATAAATAATGACTAAATGGAGTTAAATACGATTCCTGGGCTCACAAACAAGCTATTTGATCATTGTTTGCGTCTAATAACAAGGCAGGGTGAAAAACTAGGATAGCCCACGCGATGTGTGTAAACGAGCTCCTGCAAGATTGGTGAGACTGGTGAGAGAGTCTCAATGGGATGACGGCTTTTACGACTAATGGTTTTAAATTTTCGCCATTTAACGACTAACGGATAATAATGTTTTAGCCGTTTTAAGGGTATCAATTAACTCCATTGAAACCCCATGGTAAGTCTAGTAACCTCTACAGAAATTAATTTAATGTCAAAATACCGACCAAATATCTCACCCGACTGAAAAATACATTTGGTAAAAAACTTTTAAAAAGAAAAATTATAGGTAATCAAAGCAGGTCACAGTCTGAAAAGGTCAGAAACCTTTTTTCATCTTTCTCTCTAGCACGGGATTTCCCTGGAATTTGAAGCAGTCAGCCTCGACTTCATAACCTCGACCCAGTCCTCCTGCTTCATGGTTAAAGATATCAGGCGCATATCATAAATTTTTAACCATAAACTGATATGCAGCCTCGCCAATTGAATGACGACACGTGTTTAGGCTGAGAACTCATCCAATAACTGTGCTAGTTTTATCTCTATATATATTTTGAGATGATTCTATGAGGCTATATTACGATCATGTTTGTAATCCCTATCAAACTTTCATCAAACACAATATAAGAACTTTTGAACAATTGGTTAATTCCATTCTGTCTTATACAAGAGAAACAGAAACAGTCGTTCTTTTTTTGTTTTATGTTTGAAACTGGGCCAATTAACTTGTCTTGTATATCACTCAATCGGAATAACAGAAAACAGTATTCTTTCAACAGTCGTTTCTGCTCCCAGTTTGTCATCTTTCCTTTCCAAATCCTCTCATCCTGAATGCCAATTGAAAGTACAGGCATCATATATATCATCACCTAAATTCTCCTTCTACATCGTTGTCGCACTCAACGAGTTCAAGATTTGATACTTGAATGAATGAATGAATGAAAAACTTTATTTAAGTGTCTATGTTTTTAGCTATAAGCTAATGGGGGACACTAAAAAATTTAAAAGTCAAATACATTTACACATGTAGATAATAGTTATTTACAGTAGATAATTAAAAAGATTATAAAGTTATTTAGTTAAGCTTTAAATTTCAACGAGAGTTCAAAGGTCGACTTTTCTTATGTTCTTCTTGAACGAATTTAGAGTTTCTATCGCTGTTAGGTGTCTTGGTAACTTGGACCAGATGAGAGGTCCCATATATTTTATAGAATTCCTACCAAATCTTACAGTTTCGAATCTTGGCAGTTCGAAGTCGCTGTTCCGTAAATTATACTGAGTGTTCTTTATATTAAAATAAGTCAGAAATATTGTCGGGTACGAGACTGTGCTCAACTTTAAACATCAAAGTGGCAATGTCTTGTAGGCGCCGATTGTTCAACGTCGGTAGTTTGGCGGGACTTAGCAGTTCTTGATAGGACGCTGATCTAGTGCCGCCCTAAGTGCTCGCTCCTGAATCCGCTCAAGCTTTCTGCGATCCGATGCATTACAAAACTGCCATACTAGATGACAGTAGGATATATGGGGCAGAATTGAAGACCTGTAAAGTGATAGTTTAACATTACAGGGTATCAAATTGCGTAGCCGCACTTGGACCCCTACTTTTTGACTGGCCTTAGAGCATAGATCACTGATATGACTAGTAAAACTCAATTCTTCATCGATTTGAAATCCTAAGAGCCGTATTTCCCCCATTCTCTTAACAGTATGACCGTCAACAGAAAAATTTGGATTATCGTTGTCTTTGTCAACATTTCTCGGGTTGATCGTTAATAGCTGGAGCTTTTCTGGGTTGGTTGAGAGATTGTTGTTCTTGTACCAGGATAAAGCTTTCTCTCCATGTATCTTGATACTTTGCGGAACAACGTCATGCTTCTTCCCCATGACATACATCTGATGGTCGTCGGCATACATGCTCAAATTAGCATTATTTATATGGAATATTAATGACATATCATTTTGGAACAAATTCCGCCGAAGGGGGCCAAAGGACGAGCCTTGAGGGCACCCAATCACCATCCTTTTCCAGTCACTTGTCACTCCTTTTATTTTCACTCTATTGAGCCTATTCTCCCAAAGTATGATCTAAGAAGGTTGAAAGAATTTTGTCCAATGCCCTAGGTTTCGAGTTTCTTTATGATTAGAGAATGGCTAAGAGAGTCCAAGGCTTTACTCAAGTCAGTAGACAGTATGTACACCAGTTCCTTTCTGTCAACATCTGATTTCCAGTCTTCCACGAGTCTAAGTAGAGTGTTCCTGTTAATAGTTCTGCTGATTTACCTCTTATGCTAGTTTTTTTTTCCTCTGCCACACTCGGTTTCATTTGAATATTCCACACAGGTTACCAGTAGAGACTTTGGTTGTGTCATGATGAAATTTAGCTGATCGCGCTCTAGGCTCTCTGATGTTTTTTGGGGGGCCCCCACCGTTTATCGGCGGTTAATTGGCAGCCAGTATGCCCTCCTCCATTTCCCTGAAAACCATGTGAACCTCTCAAAATCCTCCACATCGCTCCCCCCCCGGCCTTAAATAATCACTGGCCACTACACAAAACTTTTTCACCCCCTCTGTTCCTTAGAGTTTGTGCTTGTCCAAAGCTGGAAATATATAAAACAACGTCCTTTAAACCCGTAACTTCCACGAGTGACCGAGAGAGAATTTCTCCTCACAAGATCAGTAGAATTTTAAGCAGACAAGTGCTGAGAGTAAAGAAAAATATCAATTAGGGATTATGAGATGATCCAAGGTTAAATTCTCCAAACTCAGTTCATAATAATCGTATGGAAGACAGTAAGAAGAATTTAAATATTAATAAATGAGATCTTGGCAGTGAAAGGCTTAACTTGCATTTTATCATCTGTTGTAGTTAGTCATCCGGATGAGTGTTTTGATAGTTTGGCAAAAGATGATTGACGTGTAAGGGTCTCTGATCAGGTGATCACATGATCCGATTGGCGACATCGTTTCAAAGCCTGGCCCTTCGGGTGATGCTATATCGAAGGCGCTCGTCGAGGGTAAGAGTAAACGGTAAGTTTGGTCAGCGGGGAAATTATGAAACCCGCAAATCTTTGCGAAAGCCCGCGAAAGGATGACATTTAAAACTGAAAACAGTTTTTCAGTGAGACACTTAAATGCGTAATCATGGCGGCGACTATTCAATCGTCTTTAAACAAATCGGAGATTGAGTTCCTTGAGGAAAACCTTGAAAATTGTTCTGATAAAAACCAGTACTTTTTGGGTTTTTACGATGGGAAAAGAGACGAGTTCGAGGATATAATCGTTGCAGATCAGTGACGTAAATTGATATTGGAGAAGATTCTTCCAAGTGTGAGACTGACTTAAGACTAGGCTAGGCTGTGTTCAATTCCTGAAAATCTTGTTCGTTATTTTACGAATCATTTGATGTTTCAGTGTTGACAAGTTTTTCGTATTACATTACTAAAAAAATTGACTTAACGTTCCAAGGAGAATATCTCTCAAACTTTACTTTTTAAGAGATGAAGCTACCGTCTAAAATTCTAACGTTACTGTTAGGTTTATTAGCGCATTGACAACCTTGTAAATTAGCTCAAACACACTGAAAACATTTGTATTTGTTTTTGGATATCTTTATACTTTGTTCAGTGCAATCTTGCACATTTCGGGTTTGAACTTTTCGTTGGGAATAAGTGGTACAGCTTACATGACATATTTTATTTTTAACCGCTGTACTATAAACTTGTGTGTTCGACCCTCGATGAGCGCCTTCGATGTAGCATCACCCTGGCCTTCACACTGGAACTAAATGCAACGTCTTCAAAATCCATAACGAGCAGCTCGTTTGTTGACACGTAGAAAACGAGGTTTGGAATCAGAAGTGCAGGTACTAGACGGACGATCTGAAGAACAACCTTCCACTTGAGGTATTTGATCGAGAATCGAAACCGAGCGGTTTCATTTGACTGCGTAATATTGTGTGTTGATTTCATATGAATTAATTTTCTTCCAACAGCTGTTCATCGAATTGATTCCAAACGTTGTGCAACAGATTGTGTAAATATCAGGAGAAGCTCCAAGCCAAAGGTAAGGAGATACTTGTAACAAACCATTGTGAAATAATGATGCTGTGACGTTTACGAATCGCACATAAAGTAACGACTACACCGTCAAAATACCCTGCTCACAGCTTCCAAGTTCTTTAAACTCAAGAAGCTTGTTGGTATGTGTAAGCATAATTTTACTGCGCAACATCTGATTCTCGAAAGTTGTCTTTTTCTGACGGATAACGCAATATGCTTGAATCGAATTTCATTTTGAGAATCAAAGAAGGCGGAAGTCGAAAGTAAAATGGTCTGAGATGGAATACTTGGGAAAATATAATTTCCTCAAGCTGAGTTGAAATAAAAATCAATTTGTCTTCTTTGCCGCATTGTTAAGAATGTAAGTGATTTTCTTCCACGATTTAAAGAAGCCATAAGTACATGTATAGTTGGACACAAGTGTCTGTTTGGATAACAACCATAAGATTTTGCAGCTTTCGATTAGTCGAACTTTTAATTAGGAGTGTTAAAACGAGGAATGGGAATTGAGTATAAGGGTGCCAAGAAAGACAGTTTCACAGCTTATTCTTCACACAAGCTGCAATTGTCACATAACCTGTTTAGAGCACAAAAAGATATTCAAACTAATCTGAAAAAAACAAAAACATTTCAATTTGAAAGCAGCTTAATTACCTGCAATATAGATTGCTCGCTGTAAACAAACAGAACTGACAACATTTTCCTCATTAACCAACATAATTATTCTAATTAATATATTCCATGATATCAACAACTTTCAGCTTTCAGATCAGCCTTATTAATTATGGCAAATGTTACAGAAAGCAATATCCATGGCCTGCAATTAATTAGCAGACTAGTTAGTCGAGATGAGCAGTGGTTACACCTATGTTATATATAATTATACAAATACAAATGGCTCACAAGGAAGATTAGAGAAATAGAGGGGAAAAAATTTTAAATAAACAACCAAATAAATAAGAATAAATTCAATTTAGTGAAGTTAACATTGATAATATAAGCCAAGTTTTCAGGAAATTTTGGTTTTTAAGGTGGGTAGATTACTATAATCATTTTCTTCTGAAAGTATTTGCCGTAAAGTGTGGTGGACATTGATATGAAAGTTATTTTTGGAAATTTGACCCATTTCACACAGTAAACTATTCCAGATTTTTATACCATATCTTGAAAAAAGACTTACCAGTGGTTTGTTTGTATAACCTGGAGTGTTTAATATATATAGTCACCTGTTGAAGATGATCTTGTGCTATATGAATGAATATAAGATTGGGAAGGAAATAAGTTAGATATGTTAGTAGGTGTTAAGCTGTTAGATATATCATACAGTAGCTAGAATAACAAAGTGGATTTAAAGTAGAATAGATCTTAGGGAAGAAAGCTAGAGGAGGCAAAATAAGATACTGCATGAGAATTGTAGTCACCAAAGAACATAAGGCAGAGAAGCACATTTTTGAAGAATAAGAATTTTGTTTTAGTAAGTTTTAGCAGCTTGGCCCTAAGCGACTATACCACACAACAATATAAGTTAAAGTACCCCTGAGACGACAATTGACCATTTTATTTTGGCCTAAATTGTTTACACAATGTTGAATTGGGTCAAGTTAAGACCCTTTTTTCCATTAAAAACTCAAAACAAACCTTTGATGGCCAATTTTTACCACTTCAAAGTCATACAGAAATTGTCCGCCATTGCTGAAAACATGTTCCAGCTAAGCCCACAAAAATGTCATCATGACGTCAAAGGCTCAACAAACTTATGCTTTCCTTTGTCACAACTCTCTTTTTTCCCTGCACAGAGAATCACACATTACTTTTTTGAGAACTGTTTCATTGTCAGTCGGGAAATGTCAACTTTTTCAGATGATGAATTGTCCCAGAAATGATCAGAAGTTTCTGTGGATAGTTTTGCGCCGACAAACGATTAATTTTTGCTATGCGAATAAAGATAAACACAGAATGGCACGAACTCCCCGTGTGGCTTTTGTAGGTCGCATCGCTTTATCGCCTCCGAACTGTATTTTTGCTTGTCGTAAGGGATTTTCCTTTTTTGTAAGAAATGATTGGGTAATTAGTAAAAATAGTTTTCGGCAATGGCTAATTGTGTATCCAAAGGCAGATATTGGGAGTTTGTGAAAGCCATTTCTGAGCCATCAATGTGTTTTTTACTATCGTGTTTACTACGTGTTTTTTACTATCGGTGCTTTGAGAGGTTTGAAGTGAAATCTGTTGTTGAGTTGCACTTTGGCCTTTTTTTGCTTTTTCTGTCTTATTCATGATGACTATTGTTGTGTTGCTTCGGTGAGGTTTAAAGCAGAGTTTGTTTCAACTCTTTTAGAGCCGTGACCTCATTGCGTTACAAAGTATTTTTTGGCTTAGATGCAGTCTGCAAGTAGCGTTATGACAAATTTCCAAGTAGGGCTGAAGGGCGATAGAAGACTGAACCGGTGGCATTCAGTTTGATATGAAACAGAAGTGGTTCTTTGTTTTGTCTGTGAAAGGTGTAACGGAGGCGCATTTGTCTTGCGAATAAATTTCGCAAAAGTTGGCCTGATTTTAAATTCGTTTGTCACGGGCGTTGGGATGAATTTGAGACCCGTTGATAGCACGCTGACGTGGCTGTCAGATGGTTGATAGTTTGACAGCTTTTTAAAGAAATTTTCATTTTCTCGGTTTTTCAGTTGCAAGCCTTGGATTTTTTCTATTACACTAAAAAAATTGTTTCATCTTTACATGCTCACTTTGGAGGTTGGTTGGCCGCATCTTTATATGCCTTAATGTGACGGCGTGATGCTGTTAGTGAGTTTTCACAGGTGCTTACCAATACTTGGCTGTGTAGCCGCGCGATGCGGTTCCAGTCGAGGCCCACAAATTGACCCTTGCTCACCATAGAGTCTCCAGTAGCTCAGTGGTTAGAGCATCCGACTAGATCACGGAGGGTCGTGGGTTCAAGTCCCATCTGGGGCTTGGATTTTTTCTATTACACTAAAGAGAATGGCAGTTGTAATATTCCGAGAAGCCACTAAGGTCAATGACTCGAGCAGCACACTGTCACCCTTCGAACTCCCGCTCTTTCTCACATACACGCACACTCTCTCGGTCACCTGACCACTGTGTATAGTCCCGAATGTCCACAGGACACCACAGCAGTTGAAGAAAATCAAGAAGATGGACTGAATAAGGATGGTGAAGCTGGAGAAGTCAGTTCGATGTTAAGTGAACCTCCAGAACTTCAAGAGCCAATGGCCTCAAACTCACCAACTAACACTATGAGAAAATTTCGCCCTGCATGGAAAACTGTACTGCTATAAACAAATCAAAACTGTGAAAAGCATAAAAACTTTGATGTACCAGCTGGTGATAGTTTGGATGATGTCAGTTTTTCAAAGTTTCAATATCAGAGTTTGACCCAGACCATTTTTAAAGTGACCCAATTTAAATTTTTATGTGGGACATAAGACCCACTTTGGCTAATTTCTAGATTGAACACTGAGGAAGTGTGTTGGCCTACAGTTGTACATATTATGTAGGTGTTAATTAAAATGAATTTGTTTATTTCAGATAGAGCTCACTTCTGCCAGATGCATGTCTGATTGTCTCTTGGTTTTTTTTTTAAGTAAGAGTTATTTGTTTGTATGTTGTAAATCCCTGCAAACCTATTGCATCATATCCAGGCATATTTCCACACTAAATAGAGGCTAATTTTTAAGTATTCACCCATCTCTCCAAGCCAAGTTTAAAAAAAAATGCTTGGGAAACAGTTTGGAAAATTTATCGGTAGATCTAAGGAGAAAAGGACACCATTCTAAAATGACACCATTTGCAATTTAACCTGAGCCTTTGGATCCAGAATCTAAAGCATGTTAAACTTCCATAGCCATAAGTCCATCCAATGAGTCAGGGAATATTGGAAAAAAGGAATACATACAGTATTTTTAAAACATCTCATGTATCAAAATGCTTTTTACTCAACAGGGATTTCTTCAAACTGAACTAGTCAACCAGACCTTAGATAAGCTAACAAGAAAAGTAAAAGGAATAACTGAGGACCTCATGAAGACCCTGGAGACTCTGGATGCCTTGGTCAGTGGCTAACATTTTAAATTCCAAGTTCTGATGAGATGTTCTACTATCCACTTGTTGTAAATTTCGTTTTGCTTGAAGAAGCTGAAGAGCAAAGAAAAGCAAGTTTTAGTGGGTTTCTTACGTAAGATTGACATTTCCAGTTTCAAGAAGTTATCATTAAATTTTATTTAACTTATGTCTCATTTTTTGCTTGCTCTGGCCTTAATTAAGCGCTGATTAACCATTTGACCAGCATTTAATTTCTCCTTACAATATCACCCCAAAATCACACACACAAAGGTCACAAAAATAAAGAAAATGATCACCATGACCAAGAAAAGGAGCTTTTGATTTAGTCACTGATCAATGTCTTTATTCTCGTGACCTTAATGTTTGATTCAGGTGTGATATTGTTTGGAGAATTTAGATGCTGGTCACTTTTAATGTGACTCGTTAATTTTGTTTTTTTACACTACCCTATATGTGACAGCAGGGGCACTGTGTAGGGAAGGCCTACCAGGAATAAAAATATTCTACACAGAAAAACATTTTTCATGTAATTTGGTTATTTCAACTAAGTTGAAATTGTAAATTGGCCATGTAAAGAATTAAATAGCTGAGGTTTTGAGCGTTAGCCTTTCGTCATACACTCTGATGACAAAGGGCTAACGCTTGAAACCTCACCTTTTAATTCTTTACAGTGGCCAATTTACAATTTCAACTTAGTTAATTTAACCAAATTACCTTGTTACCCCCACCAAGGCAGCACCACGGAGAGTTTCTTTAGAAAGACAGAAATGACAAATCATTTTAGCCTTCAACAATGATAAATTGTTAGAAATTAAGAATGGGATTGAAGTTTGCAACTGTTAATGAAGTAATTTGGATATATCAGCAAAGTTGAAATGGTAAATTGGCCACCGTAATGATTACAAAAGCTGACGTTTCGAGCGTTAGCCCTTCATCGGAGCAAATAGACGAAGGGCTAACAACGAAGGGCTAACGCTTGAAACGTCAGCTTTTGTAATCATCACGGTGGCCAATTTACCATTTCAACTTTGTTGATATATCCAAATTATTTCGTTACTCCCACCGACGCAGCCCCAAACAGTTTCTTTCGAAACTATCAGCCTTTATTCATTTGTTAATGAAGTAGTCTAGGTGCAGCTTTCTTAACCTGCATTTGGTTCTGAGATTTTCATTTTAATTATCTTACTGATTAAATCAGCTCATAGATCCCAGCCTGCAACAAGCCAAGGCAAAAAAGAAATCTCTTGTTCAACGAATTCAGGTGGGTCTGAAAACAACTTCAGTGTAACCTAACATTTCTTTGTACTTTTGACTTAGTCACAGGTTTGAATGATTGGTGCAAGCAATACAAATTCCAATATCCTAATATCTTACATATTCAATTGGGATCAAATAAATTTCTTTTCCTGTGACACTGCAGGTGACAAACTCTTCAATCATGTTGAGTATAAAAAAAGAATTATTACAAAAAGCTCAATTGCATCTCAGAAATTAAGTGGAGAGTAAAACAGTTCCCCCATTTCTCCTTTCAAGCTTTTCTTTAATTTGGTGGGGAGAATATGGTGCTACATCAGTACAAAACTCTTTAAGTTTAGGTTGCATTATTTTATTAACCCTTTAAATCCTCATATCTGATTATGAATTCTCCCCTCTAGCTGCTACACATTTTCTTGTAAATTGGTTAGGAGAATTTGGTGTTCAATCAAGGTAACAAGTTCTACCTGGTAAGTTTGAGTATTCTCATTACCTGTTTGTTGGATCATGTATGGATATTATAGGGAAAAGTTACAGGTTAATCGCATCTTGGAGTTAACCCTTAAACAACCAGAAGTGATAAGCGTGTTACTTTTCTCTATATTATCCATAAATTATTCAGAAAACAGGGAAAGAGAATGCTCAAACTTATTAGAAAGGAGGAATTGTAAATTGGTCACCGTAAAGAGTTAAAAAGCAGATGTTCCAAGCGTTTGCCGCTTCCTGGTTAGCTCGATGGATAGAGCGCTGGACTGTTGTGCAGAAGGTTGAGGGTTCGAGCCCTGGCCGGACCAACACTCAAAGTCTTAAAATAATTGAGAAGAATATGCTACCTTTCTATAACATCAAGAAATGGTTAGATATTCTAGTCTTCTCAGATAGGGACGAATATAATGGAGGTCCCGTCTCCTGCATGGTTAGGGGCAGGAGACATTAATTGCCCATGCACGAGATTACTGTGTGATGGATGTCCTCTCCTGGGGTGGTATGGGATGGATATGGGATGGGTGAGTAACAGGACCTCCATTGATACCAGTGTTTACTACACTGAAGGGGCTATCCTGTATAAATATAGATGTCTACTCTACTCTACTTGTGCTGACAAAGGGGCTAACACTTGAAATGTGTTTTTTGAACTCTTTATAGTGGTCGATTTACAATTTCAACATGGTTGATAAAACCAAATTACCTTGTCACCCCCATTGATGCATCACCACAGTTTCTTTAGAAACTTATCCCCTTTGTCAGAAAGGAGTTACTATCTTGATCAAATACTAAATTCTTCTAAATTATTTTAAAAGATGATGTGTAGCAGCTAGAAAGGAGAACCAACAATCAGATCTTGGTAATAAAGGGTTCTGGCTTTGGGGAGATCCTTGCTAGCTGAATGTTTTACTTTTTGTTGCTCTCTTTCAGCTTTTATTGGACAAGAGTGATGGAATATCAAACAGAATCGAATCCTTTAAGAAGAATTCATAGCAAGATAATGCAGAGAAGAAAATTTTATCTTGTGTCAGTCTCTTGGCTGTTGGAAATGAGTAAAGGAGAGAGTGTGCATAGGACAGCTTGGGCTGTGGCAGTTCCTCGAAGAGTACAACTGCAGTATGTCGCTTACTATCTTCTTTACTCATCTCCATGGACTGAGAGCCTGATACAGAAATTTCTGAAAAAGATAGTAAATATTATTTCTAAGTTTGACTGTATTTATGCCATTATTATCATCAAGAGATATTTCTATCATCTGTTTTTTATAGGTCCACTTTGTTTGTGAATATGCGGTGGGAAAATAAAACTGCACAGGAATAAATATAGACCTTTTCAAGGTCCTTTCTGAGTATCATGTGTAATCAGTGTTCATTGGTTTGGAGATTGAGTGTTTATTTAATCTTTTTATCCTGCAAAAAAAAGATCCAAGATAAGAGGGTGTGTGGAAGCCCCCTCTTTTCATCTCTCTTGCATGACAACTGACAAAAAGAGTTTCCATAGCCTTGAGTGTAGACAAATTTCACAAATTATCACATCCTCTAGCATTTTGCAAGAGAGATGATCATTTATTTTTGCAGTGTTCTTTGTGTCAATATGTTGGATTTTCTCTTTTTTTTATCTCTTGGCATTTTACTTTGGTGTTTCCTTCTCATTGTGTTTCGTTTCCTCTCTCTTTTTCTTTCCATTTTGTTCCTTTTTGCTTTTTGCCAGATTTGCATTCCATGAAATTTAATTCCCCATTGTGTAGGGATCCCATCAGAACCACCAAATGGGTCCCTTATGAGACCTTGCAGGATCTTGGCAGGATTCTTGAAGATGGAGAATTTCAGAAGGGTTAACAGAAACATCAGCCATGAAACTCTTTACAGAGGCCAAATTACATTATGAACTCAGTTGATAAAACCCAAATTATCTTGTGAGGGTTTGGTGAGCTTTAAATTGTACTGTTTTCCCTTTTTTATTATTACCTGAAAGGTCAGATTGAGAAAGTTGGCAGATTTTCAAATTAAGATAAAATGGGGATAACATTCAAGACTGAATTTCTTAGTACCAGGCCTTATTTCACAACGTCAAGTCATCGAAGTGAACCAAAACACTGCACATTGCATGGACTTAAGGAAAGCTGTGCACTAGTAGTGTGGGTAGCCTGTGGAAAGATGAAGGTTACCGTGCATCCCTGGAAACGAAAAGAAAATCAACATGGCGGACCTAGCAACGGTGAGTTTGTCAGGAAGTTCTGCCGAAACCATGGAGAATACGAATGCTTTCTGGAAGTGTATAGATCCTCCCCCGGAACAGAAGTCTACATTAGTCGTCAGTGGAATAAATCACCGCCTAAAAACAGCACCTCATACAGGAAACGGTTCGTTAAAATACTCTTTAAAAATTAGTCTTGGGAACAGCGGTTACCTCTCGTTAAAGATCTTACGGCCTCAAGTGCAAATTCGCGGTTCTGACGCCTTCTAGAGGTGTGGGAAATAAACACTTACAGGAATCTGCCCAAAGGTTTATTCGGATGCTAACCATTATTCATTTAGTGAATATGATAAAATCATTATCAAGAAGGAATACGCAAGAACCGACAAATCCTCTCAAATATAATTTTTTTCACAGAATAGTTGATTCCTGGAATCTTTTGCCCTTTGATACTCGGAGAGCAGGAAGTGTAAATAGTTTTAAGGCAGGTCTTAATTTAATTTAATTTAATTTAATAATAAGTTCTTATATAGCGCATTAAAATTGAACTCTATGCGCTTTAAGAAGAATTTAGTGGATAATATATCTAATTCATATATTCGGTGGAATTTTTGTAATAATTATGTCTAGTTTAAAACATATGTAATATATTTTTAGCCTATTTAACTTTGGTGATCTGTTTTCATATGGGGTCCTGGACTCCATTAGGGATTGTCGATATGGCGTTTCTTTTCTTTTCGCTTGTACCTTATAACTTTATTATAGCCATTTAAATTAAAATTGCAATAAATAAATCGAGACGATGGCATTCATTTGCCACACAAATGTATTTATGATTCATGTTTTCTTGTTTTGTTTTGGTTTTTTTTTTTTTTTGTACAATTTTTCTTCATCATAACTTTCTCAGGATGGAGGTTAATTAAATTAGGTTTTATCGAAACTTTGGAATTTAAAAATATTTACCCTTTTAAGAACTTTTTCACAACAATTTTTTTTACAGTCAGGAATTCGTATCGTATTCATGTTTTTCAATCAAAAGCTAAAAACGTATCATTGTGGCATTTTTTTGTAAGTGTATTCACTGTGGGTTATATAAAAGTACTTTTTGGGATGTTTCCTTTGGTTTTGTGTTGAAATCTTGTTTTATTACTCTTTTTTTCACTAAACCTTTCAACTCCCAAGATCTGATATGTAATTCTCCCCATAAGCTTTCACACATTTCCTTGTTAATTAGTTATAAGAATTCTGGGTGGGATCAACATAACTTCCACTTGATAAGTTTGAGTATTCCCTTCACCTGTTTGCTTTATAATGTATGCATATTTTAGGGAGAAGTTACATGCTAATCACTTCTAGGAGTTGGGTTATTAAGGGACCTAATATTATTTAGAGGGAGGGGGGGGGATGGGTTGGCAGAAATCATTAATAAACTTCTCAAAAACTTCAAGTCCCCTCTTTATTGGTGACACACTTTTTATTGCACCCCCCCCCCCCCCCACATAACTCTTTAAACTAATTTTTTGGCAGATACTAAGATACTATACCAAAACAATTTTTGTAAACCAAAATGAAATGTTATTAAGACGTAGTTATACATACTTTCCCTATTCAAACCAAGTTCCAACCCACAAAATAACACAGAATTGCATACCCAGAAATGACGAAACTAGGTGGCCCTTCTGCCAGATCTTGTTTAGATTGAGTGATTGAGTCTTTTGTTTGTCAGAGTCTCCAATTAAAACATAAAAAGTCAATTTTGCTGGTATTGTTATTGCAGAATTTTATTTGGTCCCCCCTTTTTATGTGCACACAAAATTTTGGTAGCACCCTCATCTCATTTCCACCCACCCCCCTCCCCTCCTTGTAAATAATGTTAGGTCCCTAACTTCAATTTGAGTTTGGGTAATGGAAATTCGAATTGATCCTTTAATTGCAGGCAAGAAATTAGCTGGAACCTATCAGCCACACAGAACTTTGTTGGAAATGGAAAATGATCCAAGTAAGTGAATTTCAGTTACAACTCCTTTTTTCCACCAATTGGGGTTCTAAATGTTAAAAACCACTTATTTACATGAGGTCTAACCTTAACCTCAGTTTTTACACAATCAGTGGGCCTTAGGCTTTCTCCATAAAAGGGTTGATTTAATGAAATAAATGTCCTTCCACTGGTAGTTTTGACCCTCTGGACACTGTTTATACAAATAAATCTTGGATTATTTTGGGATGCAGTGTGTTAAATAATGACTAAACTTTAATAGATATTTAGACCCCCAGGCTTCGATATAAAAAAAAGTTGTCTCGACTTTTCCTTGTTAAATATTAAACTTCATCTTGTTTTTAGGACTTAAAACCCATTTGGAGGATGCCCAGAAGAGAAAAGAACAGGAACTAGCCGACTATGTGCAAAAAATAGTGAGAAGACTTTTTGAATTTTGGTAGTTTTTATACCCAACATGTAGATAGTTTGGTGAACATACCATGACTTACAGACTCATACAATTTACCTGTGACTGTTGGATGTGTTACATCTGTCTGTTTGGTTCAAGTTGTGGTGTCTTTTCTAGTGCCTTTGGTAAAGTTTAAATTATTACGGTTTATTTTCATCGTTTTGAGCCCTGTGCGAGGCAAGTAGATGTTATAAGAGCACCAGACTGCCACTGAGTTTCACTCTGGCTTGATTATAGAGACATTAGACCTCTAATTCAGCAGATGATTAATTCATTATGGGTTTAAGTATGGTCAGCAAAGATCCTGGTGTGGCAATATCAGGATAATAGTTTGCCGCAAGCTAACCAGGTGGCAATGCTAAAAGAGGTAAAGCCTGTTTATGAGCCAAACACTTAAATCTGGTTTCCATATATAGCATGAATTGACTAGGAGTATTTCTACTCCTCCCTGAATCACAGGATTACCCCCAGAATTAAACTCACCAGTATCCATTTATTCCCCTGGGTGAACAGTGCTCAAAATTAAAAAAAATCCAGGTTGTCCCTATTTCAAAAGCTGGGCAACCAAAGCCGTGAATTTGGTTGCCCTGATGAATCCTTGGTTGCCCGGTAGAAAAACCCACACATTTAAGTGCACTACTCCAAAAACATCCATTTTTATGCCGTGTAGAGCTTGAGGTGTAATCACATGGTGGTCAAGCTTGAACTAATCCCATAGTTCTTAGTGTGCAGCAATGGTTTTCGTGGAAGTCTGGGTTTAAGTTGTGGCATATTCAAAATGGCGTCTTTGATCTTGATCGCCACCTGACAAGAAACTTTGTGTTTGTCTCTTACATTTTTGTACCTGGCAATGTTTTATAAAATTTACAGATATCCAAAACACAGGAAAACGCTTATCTGTGGCAAATTATTATTAACTTCACACTAACGGACATTGACAAAACAAAACCATCACGTAGGTCAGGTGCTGTTTATGGTTAATTTATTTTCTATTTTTTGGCGGGGTTGTCCGTTTTTTTTTTTGTCTGGACAACCAGCCTCTTAATTTTACTAAAAATTGGTTGCCCGGCAAACTTTTTTGTCGTCTCAGACAACCAGACGACCACTAATTTCGAACACTGGGTGAAGAGAGGCACTGAGGGAGTAAAGGGTCTTGCCCAAGAACACAACACTGTCCCTGGCCAGGGCTCAAACCCAGACCACTTGATCTGGAGTCAAGTGCACTTAAACCATGACACTACCAATTGCCTCCTGAACTATGGGATAGTATATATGGTCAGCTGAGATTCTGGTGTTGCAATAGCAGGATAATAGTTTACCACCTGCTAGCAAGGTGGCAGTAGGTAAGGTAAAGTCTGTTTATGAGCCTAGTGGCCCATTAGGCCGGTGCTTAATTCCGGTTTCTGTAGCATGAAGTGACTAGGAGTATTTCTACTCCCCCCTGGATGGGATGCCAGTCCATCGCAGGGTTACCCCCACCATTAAATCGCCGGTACCCATTTATACATCTGGGTGAAGAGAAGCAATGTGAGAGTAAAGTGTCTTGCCTAAGAACACAACACAATGTCCTGGCCGGGGCTCGAACCCAGACCACTCGATCCAGAGTCGAGCGCTCTAACCATGAGGCCACCACGCCTCCACACAGCTAGGTGGCAGTGCAGTCAGAAAATTGCCAACTGGTATGTTGTGTTGTATGTATTTACATATGTCACATATGTTGTATGTATATTACATATTTACATATGTCACATAGTAACAGTATGAACATGTAGTGCCCTACACTAACAGAATCCAACTATGTATAGCCACAGACTAGTAGAAATTCAGTTTTGGCCAGTGGTTTTATATTTCCAATAGCCAATTTGGATAGTAAACAGACTGAAACAGTTCTAACATCTAAGTTGTCATGAGCCACTAGCCACAAGTAACTTGAAAAGTTAGTGCTGAGTCCTGATAAAAATTATCTTCCTTGCCACAGTTGTTCAAAAGATGGATACTGTTTTTGACTCAGTGCAAAAATCTCTCTAGGATCGATAGATAGCACTGCAGTTTTTGTGAAATCTTATCTGCTGGATAGCATTTCCTTGCATGTCTGCTCTTTGAACACCTGGTGACAGATTTAAGAGGTCAAGTCTAGACTGATCTTAATCTTGAAGTGTCTTTGCATCTTGCAGACTTCATTTAGAGAAGAAGCTCAACAGACACTGGCCAAACGAAAGGATGAGAGATTTAAGGTGAGTTTCTTTTGTGTGTGTGCATACTGCCAACCATGCAGGCCGTGCCATGTTTGGGGAAACAGTCATGACATTTGATGTTTAGGGAGAAGGGAGTAAAAACTTCCAGTCCAAACTTTGTAGAAATTTTTATTGATGAAAAAGAATATGTTTTGAAATAACCACAACATGTGGATTAAATTAAAATCTGAGAAACTTCTCAAAGAAAGAAAACTCAGAAATACTCCATAAAAACAAACAACAAAAGGTGTGTGTGTGGAACATGTCACTCTGTCTATCTTCAATGTCAAGGTTAAAGTGCCTTGACATGATTGGCTAATTTGTAAAATCATGCTGGCCGCATGTGAATACAAACAGAATTCAAAAGGAGGAGAGGAGGGGGAAAACTGTTTCTTAAATTTCAAAAAAGAGACAGTTTTTTTTCAGGGGGAGGTCAAGGTGTTTTGGTTGTGTCTCCATGAAATTAACCTTGTGGCCCCTCCCCCCTAAAGCTCTCTAGTATTCTTCAGTGGAAGTCAGTTTCTTACAGTTCCCTCCCCTCCCCCCTTTATACTCTTTTAATAACGACTGTTCCCCCTGAAAACCATTTGATCCCTCTAAATCTGAAGATTCTCCCCCTCCCCCCCACAGGTGAAAATGTCACAATTAATTAACAAAACCAATATCTTCGATTTACCTCGAGCAGAAAGAAGCAATTTCACATCGTCAGCCCAGAGACCTTGTCTTCAATATCTCGTAAGTGGGAAAGTTCGCAATGTCTTTCGTGTTTTGTTACAGCGTAGTCTTGCTACAATTTTCTCCAAATTTATGTATTTTTTTTGTTGTATTTTTTTATAGAGAGTCCAGTGAAGAAGATGACGAGGCTGTAGAAGCCATGGCAGAAATCGATAAGTTTGAGGATAAACTTAAACAGAAGGAAATTATGAAACCAGAGTAGACATTACCTTTCTGAAAGTTATTCTCATTTCTTGTAAATCGGAAAACAATCTTGCCACTGTACATAGCAACTGTAAGAAATGTGAATAAAGTTAAATTTTCAATGCAGAGTGTTGGTTGGCAATTCTACGCCAAAATGTCAAAATCGTCATTGACCAGAGAGTTTTAACAGCATTAAACTGCAGTAACCTTGATGTTATGCAAACCGACCAAGAAGCAGTCCAGGGTCTGCATAAATTTACCGAATTCTCGTTGTAAACATTAATTTTTTTGGTCCACTAACCGCATAACTGGAGGAGCACGCTACACGCAGGGCCTGTGAGATTATTTCAGCCCTCTTGACTCTTCACCTTCTTTGACGCAAACTAAGAGACTTGCCTACAGAACAAATACAAAAGTACATTTTTTTTGTCGCATTCCACAATTTCTTTTTCTAATCTTGCGGTCTTGCCACAACTTCCCATTTTTCTCTATTTCTTCTTTATATTGAGATGCTATTTAAGAGCGACTGATACGAAGAGATTCTTGAGTGACTCACGAGTAAACTTATTTGCACAATCAACAAACTAGACCACAGCAGTTCTTCCTTTTTCGGCGAAGTCCGTTTCGTGAATAAAAAGGTTTGCGAAAAAAAGGAGGGAAGGCTGCAAGAAAAGGTAAACAGAAATTTATGATAAAACTGACCAGGAACTTCATAAAGACAACTTGTTTTGATGAGGTCACGGAAAAACGGAAAAAGTCATCAATGGCTTAATTGTTCTTACCATTTGTTAGCCGTTTGAAGACGAACCCGAAGTTGAATTGTAACATCGTGCTCCTTCCCTTATCGCAAAAATAACAAAATAAGGAGATTGATTAACGTCTGCCTAGTGTCAGTACATCTCGACAGACAGACAGACCTGGTTTCGCTTTCAGTTCTAAATAAGACCCTTATGCGTCTTACGATAAGACCGCCGTTGAGTAAAATACAAGTTCCTCCGAAATTTTCGACAAGACTCGCGAACTTTGGTAAGGAAGTGACGATGTATTTTAGTGACTGCGTCATGTAGTTGGGATTTAGAGCAAAACTTACTGCTAGATTTTACACATTTTGTTTTTTTTTTTCCCCAATCGCGACAAGCACGCTTTAAGTTATGACTATTCTTCCAGATTGCACCGATACTTAGACCCAGTTCGGACGTCGTGCTTCTGCCGTCATAGTTCCTGCCGTACCGATCTTAATTGCAATTAGGTTAGACTTAACCATGGTAGATATCGGGCTAGCTATATAAATATATAGAGTCGTATGAAATTCAGGATTTACTGCAGCAAAGTAACAATTCATTCCCGTAACTTCCGCGAGAACACAATCCATCTAAAATACATCGACATGGTTTATCAACTTTGTTTAGCGGTTGATAAAAGCATAGGAAGGGACGTTTGTTTGCACATAAAATCGTGCCAGTGAACACTGAAAACTGAGTGGGGAGGGGGGGGCATGACGTCATCGAATGTGAAAACTGGTGCGAAACCAGTTCATAGTGTAGTCGCTATGTTTAAGAGTCTTCACTTCGCCTTGAAACGACGAAACGACATAGCGAAAAGACGAAACGACATAACGAAACGATGAAACGCCATGACGAAATGGGAAAAGGACAAACGACGACGAACCGATGTGGTCGATGAGGAATCGGACTCGTAAAACGACGACTCGGAATCAAAGAGACCAGCCGACGCATCGACCTGATAAGACGACGAAACGAACTCACGAAGTTATGAGTCGACTTTTAATACGGTGACTCGAACTCTGAAAACAACGACTCGACTAGTAGTAACGGAGGGCGGAAACGACGAAACGCCATAACGAAACGACGAGTCGAACATTTTGTCGACGATCTACCTTCATAGCCCGCAGGATATTCGACTGTGGGCTCGCTTGTCCTTGGAAGTTGAGTAGTGAAATCAAGCATTTAACGGCTAACCACTTTGTAACCTACAATTTACCAATTTTTCAAGTAAACAGTAATATAGCTTTTTCAGTAATCGCAACAATTCTAATTCGACCTATCACGTGTTAATGAAACAAATAAACTGTAGTTTTACTGCATCCTTTAGCTGTTAACATCAATTAATTCTGTTACTTAATTTTGTCTCTAAACGTTTTAGAAAGAAAGCGTGGATATCGATAATCAACGCTGAAAATATCTATCGCGCATTATAAACGTAAAATCTCCAAGAATATTAGTGTCCCATTTTCAACCTCCCATTTTATTTTCCCGTTCCCCATTCCACATTTCTATTTTCTTTCATCTATTTCCCATTCCCCGTTCGCCATTGGCCATTTCTATTCTCCATTATCTATTTCCCATTCCTCATTCCCCATTCCCCATTCGTCGTTTTACATTCCCATTCTCCATTACTTATTCTTCATTCCCCATTCCTCTTTCAATATTCTCCATTTACTATTCCTTATTTTCCATTCCTTATTCCCCATTCCTCGTTTTCCATTTTCCATTTCCTATTCCCCATCACCCGTTCTTTATTACCAATCTCCACCTTTAGTAACATCCGTTTGCATAAAGTTCTCAATTACCGCGATTTGACCTCATTTGGGAGGTTTTTCAATCGTCACGTGCTCGTCTCAAGATGTGGCTATTCTTTCAGCTAGGATCACAGCGATACTTAGGCAATTTCTTGACGTAATGATTTCAGTCGGTTGAACGCCGCGATAAATATTTCGATGCTGAATTCTTTACAAGCGTTCCAAATTCGCCAATAATCATGAAATAGTGAGAACGGCGTCATACAGGCCAATCCTTCGCTCTCGCGGTGAACCGTTTCGTCTTTCATGTTTTGCTGAAGAGCGAAGATTTCTATAAGATTTCAGAGAGAAATTACCGAGAAACTGGTGAGATTGCACGATTAATGGAAAACAGGAACAGCCAGTGAAGCCTTATCAAAACAACTACTTGATAATGTAGTCCAGTGTTGACAACAATTAAATTGAATTTTGTGTTACTACACCGATGTTGTCAGCCAGTTCAATGTTGGCTTAAGAGTCCCACGTTGACAGCGGCCAAGTTGGATGTTAATTCATTTCTTTCAATTTTAGAATCAGTCGACTAGAGTTACCCAGAATGAAACAAGTCTGATTTACCTAAATAGAATTGTATAACTAATAAATTAATAATTAATTATAAATTATAATTGTATTTAATTATTAATTAATTATAAATTATAACTAATTAATAAGTATAGAATTGTATTAAGTATATAGAAACTGGAGATGGTTGAGAAGGATAGCTTGACAGTCCTTGGTGCGTGCTTGGTGTGGTGTGCTTGCACTGAAGCTAGTTTTCCCCGTCATTACGACCCAGCAACTATATTCAATACTTTTGTGTAATTCGAAGAAACTCTGTCAAACTCCATAAGGGAGTTACGTTTGACTCACTCGCTCGCAAAACCTCCTTCGTTCGTTTTCGGAAAACAAACTCGTGCGCAAATATCGTACGGTCAGCACTTTCCGCGAAAAAATCTATAAATTTTGGTAATGTAGCACTGAGACGCGAAGTCAGTGAAAGGTACGCTGCTTCTATTTTTCGCGTTTAACTCTTTAACTCATTTCAGTGACAAATACAGAATTTCTCCTTTCAATATCGATACAACATCAAGCGGACCACAGGCAGCCCAAGCTCCAGTTGTGAGATGATCACCTTGCGAAAATATACAAGTTTGTAGGGGAATATTTACGACGGCTCTTGGAAAGTAAAAATACCATTAAATTCTCGATGAAAATACCTCACCTTACTTCCACAGTGCATTACATTTTGTCTGAGCGCTTACTTTGTTGAAACGAGCCCATTTTAGCGCGTTATCCATTTCTAGGTTTCCTGCTCTTTCTCTTTCGATATTCTGGTCGATTTTTGGGTCAACAGTCGAGTTTTGTTTGTGAAAGTGCTATAACAAATAGAAGCCAGACTAGTTCGTGTCGGAATAAATTTTGGCCTCGCGAGATGTCAGATTTATTGTCTAAAACGTAAATCTGATATAAGTAGTCATTACAGAGTTTTAATTTGCTAACCTCTAGCAAAGGTGAGGGAACGGTCAAAAAAGGAATTACGTGCTCATAGGGCAAAAACACATAAAATGAAACCATGTGACACCTCCCCATATATAATGACTGATTCCTAAGTATAAATTTTTCACCCGCTCTGTTCCTTACAAACTGTCTGTGATGGTCCAAAGTTGGAGGTGCATTTAACAACGTACCATAACCCTTCAACTCCCTCAAGTGATCAACACAGAATTTTTCCTCACAAGATCAGCACAATGTCAAGCAGACAAGTGATGAGAATAAAAAAGATGTAAATTACGGAGTATTTGTTGATCCTATACCAAAATCTCCAAATTCACATTGTAATAATTGTATGGCAGATAGTAAAGGGAGTTACAGACGAGATCTTGGCAGTGTATAAGGGTGGTGGACCTAAATAATTTGGATACTTGTTGCGTAACATTTACATTTTTCGGTTTAAATTTCATGATCTGTTGGATTCAGTCATACGGATGAGTGCTTCTGATCCTTTAGTATGAGTTGACTGGCGTGTAATTATAGACAGATCGCGTGATCTGATTGACAACACCTTAATTCTAAAAGCATAGCAAAATACCATTGCGCTGGATCGCCGGAAGCTAACTAACGCATCTTTTTTACAATTTGAAAAGAGCAACTCACTTTTTGATATTTAGAAAACGTAATTTGGAACCAGAAGCACGGGTGAGACAGACGATTTAGAGGAAAAACTTCTATTTGAGACATTTGATGAAGAATCAAAACCAAGCGGTTTCACAAGAGTGAATAATGTTGTCAGTTGAATTCAAATCAATTTCCTTTAACAGGTAATCAGTGTGGAATCGATTTCAAGGGTTGTGTAACTAAAAGATTGTGTCTAAATCGGGAGAGGATCATAAAACCAAAGGTAAGAACAGAGCGTTCAACAAACAATGTAAAAATATTGATGTCATATATGACATTGTTAATTGCATATGCCTCGAGCAGAATCGCTAAGTAAGAAACCAAAGAACCTAGATCGTCAAATCGTGATTACAGCTTCCCAGTTCTTTAACTCAGCAAGCTTTCTGATGTGTGTAGGTTAGATTATACTACGGGTAACATCTAAGTTTTGGGTGTTTTGGCCCTATAACGCGACATGATGGAGTCAAATTTGATCTCGAAAATGAAAGCAGAAATCGAAAGTAAAATGTGAATACGTGGGAAATATTATTCCTCGAGCTGAGTTACTTTGGAAATCAATTTATCTTCTTTGCTCTACTGATAAAAGTTTACGTGAGGATACAATCGGCTGTTCTAATAATAACCATTGAATATCCTAAACAAGCGTATGTATAACAAACAGATATGTGGAATATGGAGACTAGACTGCGAAAACATTAAAGGGAATTGAGGATTAGGGGTGCCTAGAAAGTCCAAGTTGCACAGATTATTCTTCATGCAGGCTGTAATTGTTAGATTTAGTAAATGAACGATCGAAAGGCATACTGTTGTGAGTACTGATCTTAGAGAGGTTATTAGTCTGGCCGGTCCTTTCACTTGTCAATTCAAAGTAGTAAATTCTCTGAGCGCTGTGAGGCAAGAAAAATATTGTTTGCATCTTTGACCATCTTTTTTAAAATTTCGCATAGAGCAACCCGCGTGTTATCATATAGAATATGTAGTTTAGGACCAGAAAAACGGGCAAGAAAGACAAGTTGGCGAACAACCTTCAATTTGAGACATTTCATGCATAGAGACTCGAAAGCGAGCGGTTTTATTTGAGTGGGTTGCAGAATACTATTGTTGAACTCACTTCAATTTCTTCCAACAGCTGTTGATTCAATCGACTTCTAGCGTTGTGTAAGAACTGTGGCAGAGCCAGGAGAGAAGCTTAAAGCCAAAGGTAAGAAAAATGCCTTCAACTAACTAGTTTGAAATGAAGAGGTGACATTTATGATTACTTACGTTTAACGCACATAAAGAAACGACGCCTAAGAAACACATATTGTCAACTTCTTCTCAGTTCTTTCACTCAGCAAGCTTATTGGTATGTGTAAGCTCAGTTTTACAGTTGGTAGCCTCTGAATTTCGAAGGTATATTATTCTTCCAACGTATAAAGCAACATGGTAGAATCAAAATTTATTAAAGCGGAACGGAAGTCGAAAGCGAAATGGACAGACTTATAAAATATAACTCAAACTGTGTTGTTAAATGAATTAATTTGTATTCTTTGCTACGTCGTTCAAATGTAAGGGATTTTCTTGCACGATTTAAAGAAGCAATAAGTGTAAGGATACAAGCGTCTGTTGAGATTACAGCGTACCATGGAATATTCTAGCTTTCGATTAGTGGAATTTTTTGGCACTTTTTCGAATTTGAAGCACTATTTTACATCTCTAGCACTCTTGAGTAGAATTTGAGGAGTTTTTCAGTTATTGAGAAATATTTCAGCACATTTTTCACAATTTTCCATATGTTAAATGCAATAATTTGTCTTTGAAACGTTTTTGGTTAGGCCGCGTAATTCTATTATCATGAGCATTAATTAGAGATAACTCAACCTTGTCGCCTGACCGGCTGACTGTTGTTATGGAAATGCACGAGCCATGGTCCTTTTAAGCGTGGGAACAGTCGATTTTGAGTGGTTCGTGACTTCGTGTTTTTCCAAAACTTTTAGCGCTCTTGTATTGAAGCTTTTGTAATTCTTCGATACAATAAAATCCACTATAGTTCAGTGATGCTGTGTGCTTTAGAAACTATATGCTCAGTGACTGATATTAAAGAGTTTTTGTGCGACAAACGCTGTTATACTTTATAGAAAACCGAGAGTTAAAAGACTGATAAAACTAGGAATGTGTCTAAACCCTCTGCTAGGAAATAATAAAAAAAACAAACAGAAACTTAACCGCGAGCATCTTTCCTGCACAATGTCTAATTTTCAAGCACTTTCTTTATAGAAATCAAGCACTATTTGAGAAATTTTTTCGCTATGTTTTGAGCACTTTTTGGCGACTTTTAACGTATTTGTACAGCCATAAGGTATTCAAACTCACCTAAAAAAAGAAAAAAATTTAAGAGCAGTATAATTTAACTACAGCATTGCTTCCTGTATGTGTATTTGTTTATCTCCATATAAAACACACAAAATGTATTCCGACCCATACATGTCAAGTTGGATGATATTCTCAAATTAACTCACCCGCACTGATGAGATATGTCGAAGACCATCGAGGAGACTAGGAGACTAAATGTGATATTTCCAAAGAGATGTAGAATGGCAAATAATGTCAGTTAAGGAGATTTCCTAAGAGTTGAAGAAAATATGCTATGGTGCTCTTTCCTTTAGACAGTTTAGTTACTTGATGAACTGAAAGGGGGTCAATTTTAACAGACTTTTGCCATAATCTAGTTCTCATATATGCACTACCAGATGCATGTCTAATTGTCTCATGGTTTTGACATGAGGTAAGAATGAATTGTCCATAAAAAGGCACAAATTGAAATTCTAAGAAATTTTTACTTTTTCTATGAGAGCCTCCCCCTAAATATCATGTATCGGAATTGACTAATTGATTGGAATTGTGAGTAATTTCATTTATATGGCAGATACTCAGAAGCCATTCAAGTAAAATGACAACATATACTTCAATAACCAAAATATTCTAATTAATACATCCCACAATATTAGCACTGGAGTCCAGTTCTCTCATAAATGCCTAAAACTGTGATCATGTTATCTTGAAAACTTAACCCAGCATGTTCACAAGGGTTTACCCAACTACACTTAAACAAAGAATCAGAAGAATTGTTAGTCTAACCATTTGATGATGGCTCCCTTTTGTATTATTCACTCAGTACAACAGATGTGCAAGAGCTAGTAACCTCCTCCTTGACAAAGAAAAAATATCTACAAGTACATAGTATTAATTTTTTGGTCTAGGTGTCCGGCTCTTAGTTTTCAGATCTTTGTCTTTGGGTCTTTGTTTCTAGAATTTTTTTTGGCGTCTTTTTATTATTATTTAAAACCGGTGTTTGATTGCATACTTCATCGCTCTTAGAAAGATTGAAGGGCGAAAAACCGTAACAAGATCATGTTTAGTGGAGAAAATTTACTGTGCACAATGTATATGGTTCATCAAGCACTTGGATACATGTTTTTGTGGCTCGCTGACTAGAGTAAGGTATTTGTTTCTGTACCGTGATACTAGGAATAAATATATGTATAACTACTTCTGCAGGACTGTTTGCTTCTTGTGCAGGTGTTCACGCATAAGAAATATAACAATCCTGTCTGTAAACTGGCTGCAATATTCATCACTATCTAATGGTAAAAATTGTCCATTTCTGCTGTTCACTCCCTTGATTAGAGGTCACTAGCTGCCAGAACACACAATTATTGTGACCCACACATGCCAAGTTGGAAGATATTCCCAAATTAACTCACCCACACTACTGTATTTATTCGACTATAAGCCGAACGAATTTTTACACAAATTAAAACTGAAGTGGATTAAAATTTGCGCGCTAGAGGGGGTCTCGGCTTATAGCCGAAAGGTTTCGAAAAAAATTTTTTCCAACACATGGAAACTCTACTAAATCGGATCGTATTTACCTATAAGCTGAGCTAAAGTAAAGAAACACAATATGTAATCGTTGGTTATTAACGTTTAAGAATGTGGTGGCTCTTAAAGGAGCCGTTTGTTAAATTAAATGTGTTTACACAGAAGTCCTCGTCGTCATCAGCGTTCATCATCATCTTCGCTATCCGTGTCGAATTCTTCTTTCATCTCCTCGTCACCTGCATAAATTTCATGACAGTCATAGATGGCATCGTCTTCTGTTCCGTCAAGTGCCGTTGGAGGTTGCACGATTCTTAAAGGATCGCCTCACCATCTCATCGGGAATATCGCTCCAGGCTTCCTTTAACCAGGACCAGATTTCAGGAAGGAGCTTTCTTTCTGCCTGCTGAGGTAAAATCGAAGGGGCCTGTTATCAACCAAGAAAGGTAGTGTCTTCGCATGTTGTCTTTGAGCGGCTTGCCGGAGCACTTGTCCAAAGGCTGCAGCACTGGAGTTAAGCCGCCGAGAATCACTGCTATGTCGATCGTTCGCCGCCATAAATCTTTCCTAACTGGCTCTGTCAGGTGAGCACGGAATGAATCCCAAACCAGCAACGACCGCTCAGCTGTTGGACCTCTTGGTAGACATGCGCGGATCCATTTCTTAACACCTAAAAAAAAGTAGTAAGCTACTGTATCCCCTTTGTAAAAATTGACTGATAATTTGTACTGAATCTCACTCGTTCGCAGTTCGTAAAAATAGACCGATAATTTGTGCAAGAAATCCGAAGCGACTTTAGCTTACCTGCCTCATCAATCCATCCCTTTTTGTGGAAAGACA
>NC_142525.1:6977500-7000000 GCF_964205215.1 Stylophora pistillata
CCTTCAGGTCATCATCGTTGTTGGCATTTTTCATGACCTCATTTTCATGTGATTGTCCGTGATACAGTCTTCATCCTTCAGCCACTCTCTGGAAAAGCTCTCGGTAGTCTTCCTCAAGGTCGGTGTCCATAATTTCAATTCTAAGATCATTGAGAGCATCCTGATAGCGGACCCTTCCAATTCGCTGAAAGGTGCCTTTGATGTCATTCCAGTAGGAACTGAAGGTGGGATCATCAACTGAGCCACTAGCATCATTGCACAAGTGACATCAGCTGCTGGGGTGGCTCTGTTACCAGAGGGAGGTCATCCTGGCCAGAGGCGGGAGAGTCAGACCCCAGATATTCCTCAGACCAAGCACCACCAGTAGGGAGGTTTCAAGGTCTCTTGAGGAAACAGAAGATTGTAAAACAGGATACAGAAGATTATAAAGCAGGATACAGCTTGCGCCACTTGGAGGTACTCAGGTACATCAAACCTCAGGTACATCAAACCTCTTGAAGAGCTCGCTCTTGGAGCTTGAGAAGCTTTTCAAGGTACGATTTATATGCTTGACCCCAGGCCGTCAGACCATAGGTTAAATAAGGAGCAACAAGGGTTCGGTAAATAGTTAGAAGAGTATGTCTTGGCAGAAAATGGTGTAGTTTACAGATGAATCCTACAGTTCGACTCATTTTAATAGCTACGTGGTCAATATGAAGTTTCCAGGAAAGGTTATTGTCAATTATTATACCTAGGCGCACGAATTCTTTAAATTCTAGAGCCACATCCTTATTTTGATCGTTGTCGAATACCATTATTTTGGAGTAATAGGTAAGTTTTCTCTGAGTCTGTCTAAAAATTACGAAATTTTAATTTTAATATTCAAGGTTAGTTTATTGGCCGTTAACCAATAGAACAACTTACAGTGTTCCTGATTTACAGTCGACTCTAGGGACTTGAGATTTTTGTCAGCATATACAGCATTCGTGTCATCAGCAAATAAAAAGAATTTAAGTTTTTCAGACGATTCTTGAATATCGTTGATATAGATTAAAAAGAGTAATGGGCCTAGGACAGAACCTTGCGGCACTCCGCAATTGGTATTTTTCGTTTAGATATAGAGGAACCAATTTGCGTCCTTTGAGTGCGACCTTCTTGGTAAGATGAGAACCATTTATTTAGAACACCACGAAAACCATAATGATCTAGCTTGTGCAAAAGAACTTTATGATCGACTGTATCAAAAGCCCTTTTCAGGTCAATAGAGCGTTTTCACTCACGTGACAAAATTTTCATATCGTCATGACAACCGAGTTCATCCGCCATATTGGTGTTCCATAACAAAGTGCGTATTACTCGTGCTAACCAGCAGCTGGGACATTCTGTACTACATTCTAGCGTTCTTAGCGAAGAAATTTAATTTTTGTCATCATGGTCCTTTGCCTCATCGTCGGATGTGGCAATAAAACTGGCAAGATGCGGCCCACCGCTGAAAAAAAAAGGTTTTTTCGTGTTCCGCGTGTTATTGTCAACCAAGGAGCTTACATGGAAAAGTTGACTGCGGAGCGAAGAAGAAGGTGGATTTATTGCCACCAGCAGAGAGAATGTTACTGACTCTATTTTAGAAAATGACCGGGTTTGTAGCAAGCATTTCGTGTCAGGAGAACCTTTTAAAGATTGGGACCGTTTTAACGTGGATTGGTGCTCTACTTTGTGCCTTGGGCATTCTAAACAACAATTGAAAGACCCTGAGGCAGCAGAAGCTCGGTCTAGAAGAGCTGCCGAAAGAAGAAAACGTCGATCTGAGTTTCTTGAAAAAACGAGAACGAGATAGATAGATAGATAGATAGATGATAGATAGTTTATTACCAAATAAAATACATTGCAGCCATAGGCTGAATTGCGTGCTTTTCACAATCTTTGATTATATAAGACTATATAAGACAACCAATTACAAATTGCTAAGACCTAAATAAAATTACTAATATAACAACTAGAACTAATATACAGCAGTGGAATAGCTGAAAATCTAGGTTGGCACACGCGCACATAGCCGGGATAAATGAAGATTTAAAACGATCAGTGCGGAAGCGCGGCATGTTAAAAACGCGCCGATGTCTAGTATTGTAAGCTGAAAGATGGCTATCTGGCAGCAGATTATATAATTTGTGAGATGGATTTGAGACAGACAAAAACAATTCCGTACATAATTTCATGCGTCTGTCATAGAGCGAAGCTAAACCGTGCCTTTCTAAAGAGTCATGGTATGACAGTTCCGGTGAAATGATGGATAATGCGCGTCTTTGGACCCTTTCAATGTCATCACTAAGATACGCAGGTAACGCATGATGGAATATTTGTGCGCAGTATTCCAGAACAGGACGTATAGTCGTACAATAAAAATTAATTATGTCATCCGCTGGAACGCGGGCTCTCTTCAGGAGGACTAAAGAGTATAGTCGTTTGTTTGCTCTTTTTATAACATCATTGATGTGGTTGTTCCACTTAAGGTTACACGAAATAGTCACGCCTTGGATCCTAGCCGACTCTACCGTCTCTAATTCTTTGCCACATCGCCAGAAAATTCGAACCGACATGCGCAGTTGTTATGGGACACTTAGAAACATTTCAGCTCTATTGGCGCTTTTCAATTGAAGAAGACATGGGAGTTGTTTTCTAAATCTCATCTGTGAAAAATAAATCGTAGCGATCGGACTTGGGGGCATCTCGTTTTGATCACACATTCCGAAACTTTTGTTACGAGTCCCAGTCATCATTGCAGACAAGAAATTCGGCTCGGTTTTCAACAAAAAGAATAGCGTAATTCTATGACATGTTTTTCAGGGTCAAAGCAACTAAAAAGGCTTTGGGAGCAAGACTTATCAGCTCACCGCAATGCAACAATATGAACACTATTTACCTTTAGGTGCTTCGGAATCGGTGAAGAAAAGATTCGACTACATCTCTGCAAAATATCTCGTTAAGACAGCAAAATCCTCGTTCGGTTTTCGAAATTCATTTTTCGAGATTATTGAGCTCTCCTCCCAGAGGAAAATGTTGAAGAAAAGAGGTCGAGAGTGGACCCAAAACACTTCTCAGAACAGTCGCCATTTTGTGAATTAGCCTCCAGGCCTATAATTCAATGATATGGAGACTGGGTACCAATTTAGGCCTCAACAAATAGCATTTTAGCGGGTTTTTTTAAAGAAAAGGCGCCATTTATATTCCAAATTTATAGGGTTCATCTAGCGGTCTTATTTGCATCACTCTAAACGATGTCTTCCACTTACGATGAAAGCTGTATTATTTCCTTCACTGACTGTCCCAATACAAACCTGAAATACGTTTTAGAGCAACGTGAAAAAGGTAACGAAGTGTTGTTTTGGCTACAAATCAAATCCGATGCTCTTGCTTCGTGGAAGAAGCTCCTCAACGTACAAACTGGTGTCGGCCGGTTCATCAACATGGTAAATCTTAACATACCAGGTAACGCGTTTAGATTAAATCCAAGCAGTGAGAGGTTGGAATCGAGACTGTATGAGCTTGGAAACTTGGCAGAGGCTAAGAGAAAGCTCTTAAATAAGAAGGGCAGTCCAAAACAGAGGAAAGCATTCCTTGCCTCCTACAAAAAGATAAGTGTTTTAGCTGGTGAAGTCATAAGAGTCGATGAATGGAGAACAAAGATTTTTAATCTTGAAGAAAAGCTGGGTCTTGCAAAGGAAGAAATAAACCACTGGAGGGAAAAATTTCATGATCTAGAGAAGGAAAAGGAAAAGTTATTTGAGGAAATGCTGAGTGAGAAAAATCTGAATCTTTCATGCAAAGAGGAAAGTGAGTTAATGAAGAAGTATGTTAGACAGTTGGAAAATGACCAATTTAAAAAGGTGAGGGGCACACCAATTCCAGATATTAAGACATCTCAAGCCAGGAACAGGAAGATCAAAGAACTGAAAACTAGAGCACAGAAAGCTCTACTTTTTTGTTCTTTGTTTGGACTAGAGTTGGACCTTTTGAAGTTAAAGGATCCAGAGGGGCTAAAAACATACGCTATAAACCTATCGTCTCCCACTAGTCTTCCATTGCCCACCTCAATAGATGGCTCGCAATCACAATCCACAGATCAGGCATCCAATCAAAAAGAAACACAATATTCCAGACTCAGTGAGGATGACAAAGCCAGAGTTGAGAGTATACTCTACCTCATTGACAAATTTGGGGTTGGAGATGAATTCATTCATGAGCTGTCAATGACTGTTGAAGGATTACCCAAGTCATATCTCTTTAAACAATGTAGGAATGCATTGAATGAGAGTTGTTACATCAAGTCCACCCCAGGCAAGGCCCCAGGGGCCCAGCACTCTTTTACAAAGCTATTGGCTGATCAAATTCAAAACATGGTAGGTACAAATGTTGTCACTTTTTACAACACACAAGACTGAGATAGCATCCATAAGTATCACTACCCACACAATACTTTACAATTATAATTATTACATAACATATCATGCGTTCTCCAATGTTGCAGATAAAAAACAATGTGCTTCAAGAAGGTGAAAAAGTTAAAGTGAAACTTAGTGGTGATGGGGCACGTATGAGCAGAGTCAGTAACTTCATACTTTGCACTCTGTCAATCCTTCAGAGCAAAGAGGACCTGCTTTCATCAAAAGGTAATTACATGAAGTACAAGCACTATAAAAGGAACGATGGTTAACTCAGATTTTTTCTGTAATATCTTGAACAAGGTACACACACTATTGCTGTTGTCAGTGGCCCTGAAAATCATGAAACTTTGGCTGAAAGCTTCAAAGAGGTGTTCAGTGAAGTCAATGAAATTCAAGACAGGGGCCACATAATTGTTGATGGCAAGCAAGTTGAGATTGAGCTGTTTCTTGGTGGTGATTACAAGGTAACAGGGCACAAAACAAAATTCAAGTTAGACTCACTGTCAAACAAATAAACTTTGTTGTATTCCTATAGATTTCAAAGGAAAATGGCCATATACACACTTTAAGAAAACAATGAAGCACTATGGTACTTGATTATGTCTATTTTAAATATTGATACATGGATAACATTGATCCTTTCTACATACGGTAGTTCCTTTTGCTGGTTATGGGCATAAGTGCAGCAAATTCAACTTATGCCTGCTTATGGTGCAAAGTTCACAAGAAAGACAGGTAAGATGTTCAGTTCTCAAGCAGATGGTGTGTTAACTGATTGTAATAGGCAGAAAACAATTGTCAGAAATATGTCATACATTTTACTTTCAGAGGTGATATGAGCAAGCCTGATAATTTCTATGATAAGGATCCTATTCGAAGAACTTTGCAAGAAATAAAACAATTTGCCACCAAGTCTAAAGGAGAGAACTATTGCTGTGTCCACCAGCCTTTACTTAACATCCCACTAGATCACATCATTCTAGATGAGCTCCATCTAATGCTCCGTGTTACTGATGTGCTGATAAGCAACCTTATTGAAGATGTAATGCAATGGGATGAAAAAGATAACTTTTTGTCAGAGAAGAAATCCACAAGCTCACAACAGAAACACCTGGATAATTTAATCCAGGGTATTAGGAGTTGTGGGGTTTCCTTCTCTGTTTGGGAGAAGAGAAATGCAGATGGGAAGGGATCAGGAACTTGGGATTGGACCAGCCTTATGGGAGATGATAGGAAAATTCTCTTAAAGGAGCTTCCAGGAAAGATGGAATCACTGATCCAGCAGGATACAGCAAGAACTGTTGTGGAGTTGTGGAAGGTAATATTACATGAGTGCATACAACTAGTACAACACTTATTTATTGATGACTTTGTACACTTACACTAATACTCTTTCAACCCAAATAGCTATATATAGGATTTTTGTACCTGGCAATGTATAACCTAACACTTGACCAAAAAAAAATTAAGAAACTTCTCCAAATAAAAAACAAATCTGTATGGAATCACTAATGACCATTTGGCATGTACCGGTAATTCCTGTTTGATTTCTGGTTCATTTCAGGGATTTGCTGAAATGTACTTCAAGTTCATTTCATCATTTGAGCCTACAGACATTGATGAGTATCACCAAAAGGTGAGTTGCACCGAGTCTTGGAGAAAGTAAACAAAACTGTAGAGACATCTTCATTCTCTAAGCATGTTAGAGCAAAACATAAGATCAATCTCAATTTTAAACTAACAGATCAAGACCTGGATTGACACCTTTGCTAACTTGGGGCACAAGAGAGTTGGTTACACAAGAGAACGAGTCACTTGCTACCTGCATTCTGCTGCATATCACATTCCCAATATGGTGAAGAAATATGAAAACCTGAAGCAGTTCAGTGGTCAAGGTATTTCATGCTGGCATTGAGCAAGTAACAACAGTAGCTGGAATTAAAGGCTAAAATTTTAAAATTGCTGTAACAGTGACTACCTTTCCATTTTAAGTAATTAAAAGGTATTACTGATCATATATCATGCCCAAACTTAACAAAATCACGCTTATGCATTACTTCTTGCATTTTAGGAGTAGAGAAAAATAATGACGATGCTAGGAGAATCATTCAAAGAAAAACCAATCACACAGATGACCCTGCTGACATCTTGCGAGCTGAGCACCGCATTCGGTTGCTAAAGCATAGGGGAAGGAAGTCTCGTAAATACTTAAAGAAGGCCACTGAGTACTGGGAGAATACTATCAAAGAAAAGCGACGCAATAGTAAACGTCTTAGCTTTGACAAACCCCTCAGCAATGAGGTGACAGAAAATGTGCCTGTAACACTGGGACCTCCCACTAATCTTACACCAAGAACTAGAAAAAGGAAAAGGTCCACTAATACCGTATTTCTTCACCTATAAGCCGATCTCGGCTATAAGCCGAGACCCTGACTTTCAGGGTCTTTACGCTACACTCAAGCTGCCCAAAAAAAAAGGTAAAACCATCGGCTATAAGCCGAGAGCGAAATTATTGATTGTAACTGGCCATTTGAGCAAGCGAACCTCACGGAAAACATAAGAAATTGACTCACTAAACACAAAACCTAATGAATTACAATAAACACAAAAGAAAAAAAGCGAACCAATCAAGAGATATGAATATCAATTGATCCAACGAACTGTATAAATACTACCACGCGACAACAGATTAACCACAACAACAATAATAATCTCAGTTAAACGTTTCAAAGTATCAATCTATCGAGTATACCTTTCGTCGCTGTCACTTTTTATCATCATGCCTAAAGCACGCCGTTCCTCGTATAGTATGGCTTTCAAGATAAAAGTTATCGCGGAAGCTGAAGCGGTAGAAAACAACTCGGAAATCGCTCGAGAATATGGACTAAGCGAGTCCATGGTACGACGCTGGAGAAGAGACCAGGCGACTATTCTTTCCGGAGAGCTGAAGATGTCTGCAAAACGTGCGACGATGGGCCGTTTCACTCCGAAATATCCCGAACTAGACCAGCAAGTGATGGAGTGGTTTTCACAGCAAAGAGAACAAGGTTGGTATTTACTTTTCTGTCTAAAATTTTAACTCTGGCCCAGCGATTGCCCGCCGATCTCGAAGAGAACATTGTGTGCTTTCATCGCTTCGTCATTGCAGCAAGAAGACGCGCCGACTACCCTTTATCCCGCATCTACAACATGGATGAGACACCCATGCGTTTTGAGCTGCCATCGAACCGAACACTGGAATTCAGTGGAAGCCGAACAGTGCCAGTAAAATCTTGCGGAGCGGAAAAGCGGAGCTTCACCGTCGTTCTTGCTGTTGCTGCCGATGGAGCAAAGGTGCCACCGAAAGTCATCTTCAAAGGCGTCCGTACACCGAGAGATCTGGTTGTGCCGCATCCTCTTCGTGTTTCCTTCCATAAGAAAGGGTGGATGGATGAACAGGGCATCCGAGAATGGATTCGACAGAGTTTGCCCCGTGCCGAGCGTTCCCTTTTGGTGTGGGACTCATTCCGAGCTCACTTGACCGATTCCGTGAAAGATGACCTGAAGCAGCGAAACATTGACGTCGCAGTTATCCCTGGTGGCCTAACCCCGGTTGTACAGCCCTTGGATAAGTGCCTAAACAAGCCATTTAAAGATAATGTGCGCCGAAAGTACTTGGCGTGGATGACATCTGGGCCATTTGAGTTTACCCCAGCTGGGAAGAAGAAGGCGCCAAGCAGAAATCTTGTCCTCAGGTGGATCAAGGAAGCATGGGCAGAGATACCCGAAGAGATGGTTGTCAAATCCTTCAAGACCTGCGGTATTTCCAATGCCTTGGACGGAACAGAGGACGACGTGGTCTACTCTGAGGAAACCCCAGAAGTAGATGATGAATACATAGAAGAGAACGAGTTCGACACAGACAGCGAAAACGAAACGGATGGCGAGTAAACCATTGGGTTGAAAGCCCTTGCACGTATCCGTCAAACGGCTCCTTTAGGAGCCACCAATTTCATAAAAGTGAATAACCAATATTCAGAAGTTATTTTTGTTGTGTTTTATTACTTCTGCTTCATTGCTAACTTGACTACAAGCCGGGGGGGTAAAGTTATTCAGCAACTGTATATTTTTAAAATGTAAAACCCTCGGCTATAAGCCGAACCCCGTTCTCCGTGAAAAATCTCCCAAAATTTTGGGTCGAAAACTGAAAAAATCGCTCGGCTTATAGGTGAAGAAATACGGTAAATCAAAATCTGATTTGAAAAGCAAACAAGTAAAAAAGTAATATGTAGTTACTACTATATGAAATGTAAAATGTAACACAAGAAGATTCCATGACGCTGATTTGATTTTGTTCCAGAAGTTTATTGAAAAAAATATTACGATTAAAAATTTAAATACCACAAAGCACATCCATAATTTTGTAATGGAAGAAGACTGTTTACAATGTCAATAGTAGGTGTCACAGCTGTACATAATTATTAAGAGTTATCACCAAGAGCAACCTTTACAAATGAAAAGATAAATTTCTCCTGGAAAGCTCTTGGTGATGGGTGGTGATCTCCTTCAACGCTATATTTCTTAGGTGACCAGGAGATAAAATGTCTCACCTTCATGGGGTACCTAACTTTTATCCCCTGACCATGCGAGTCTGCAAGGTGATCCCAAAATTTCGGGAAATACCTTGCAGGAAAATCTGTTTCCTGAAGGAGATGCCACCCATCTTGGAAGGTTCCTCTGCTCTGAAGAAGTAACCTGTACACATCTCCTCTAAAAGATATTGTGCATGGCAACCTAGATTTCGATTTGAGCTGTTGTTCCACAGCAACTCTGAGCAGAGCAACTTCACCAAACACAACTGAATCCTCAATGACTGGACTCTCAAAGTACCTGAAAATGAAAGGTTGATATTGTCAAGGTAGCACGGTCAAATTAAGTATTCCTTAAATTTTAATGTTATCAGTGATTTCCAAAGGCATTTTTAATACTTGTATTATCATCGTAGAGGAGGAAAAAATACCGAATATTGTACATGAGCAAAGGTAGTGAAAAGGCAAAAATAAAACGACTTTCACACAAACTTGGATCCACGCACTTCAAAAATTTAGATTCCGACCAGGCGTTCTTTAGCTTATATACAGCAGAAATCCCACCAATAAAACACTTCATAAACAACTGAAGCGAGAAAATATAAAGAGTTTGCAGTACCGGACACAATCGAGAGAAATGTGCTCCTCGGGTTCCCAAGTAGATTCGAAGGGAGAATACCCCTTCCACAACACCAAGTATTCTGTAGACTCCTGTTTGCCAATAAAAGTCAGCAAATTCCGATCAGTTAAACGGCTATTATTCCTCCTTATTTGATTATTTCCATGATCTCTTTCTCCATATAAATGTGAGCGGCAGGTAAGGCACGACAGGTAACAGTAAATAGATTACGTAAGCATTTAAGCTAAATTTCAATTGCAAAGAATTCAACTTACCGTACCGCTTGTTTTCTTAGCAATAAGTCTTTCAACCTTCCACAGACGCCCTCGTCCTTTGATCTTTCGTCCTCTAGCAACAGGAAGCATATCCGCGGTCGATACTTTGTTGAGGGAAGCGTAAAACCCTCTCTCCCTTACTTTCGAACTTCTCACATGGGCCGCCATTTTAACTCAAGAGTGAATTTGTTGATCAGCGGGCGAACCAATCATAGTTCAGGAAATTAGGTGAATGATTGATAGCTAATTATTTATGCTTCAAGGCCTCGAAATTAAGCCCTGCCCATTTCGGTTCGACTTTTCTGGCGATGATCTACCAAGAGGGGAGTGAAATGGTGTTTGTGCCTTTTGTAGTCAATGACCATAACTTTGCATTTGTCAGCGACAGAGAAAATGCTCAAAATTGACGAGCCGGGGGAGATTATTGAAGAAATACCTTTTTTCGAGGAGCTTGTGCTGGGTGAAAACCTCCAACAAGATGGAGCAACAGATACTGGGCAAGCCAACAGTGAAACAGAGGATGAAAGAGAAGCATCGGTCGATTGTGAGCAAACAACGGTGGACGCTGGAACTCAGACAGTAAACTCATTTTAATGTAAAAACCCAAACTCATGCAGCAACACAAACTGATGAATTTGAATACTTATGCAAGGAGACAGTCGTCCAGCCTTTTACAGAAGAGTACTTTGTAAACAATGAAGATAGAGTGTGGTTTTACACTGGTTTACGGTTATCTCACTGAAAACAATTTGATTTCCAACCAGCAATCTGGTTTTCGTTCGCTCCATTCAACTGTTACTGCCTTGTTGGAGGCCACAAACAATTGGGCCTTCAACATTGATAAAGGCAGTATAAATGCAGTTGTTTTTCTCGACCTAAAAAAGGCTTTTGATACCGTTGACCATACAATTCTTATGTCTAAATTATTTGAATATGGTATCCGCGGTATCGCTTATGAATGGTTTAGCTCATACCTAGATAATCGCCATCAACAATGTTTTGTAAATGGTTCGCTCTCAATTAGTCAAGTTCTCACTTGTGGAATTCCGCAAGGAACAATTCTAGGACCTTTGCTTTTTGTTCTATACATAAATGATCTTCCTAATTGCCTGTCTAATTCAGTTGCACGTATGTATGCCGACGATACTCACCTGACCTTTGCCAGTAACAACATAGAAATGATCAATGATGTTATGAATCACGACCTATCCAATGTTAACACATGGCTCACTGCAAACAAATTGACTCTAAATTCATCTAAAACTGAATTCATGTTAATTGGATCGCGGCAAAGGATAGGTACCTACGATACTTCCCCTAAACTAATCATAGGTGGTGACATAATTAAACAAGTTAGCTCAGTCAAATCTCTGGGTGTACATATTGACGAAAACCTTTCATGGAATATGCACATTGAAAAAATAGCCAAGAAAATCGCATCGGGCATTGGAGCAATTAAACGTTGTAGGCCTTTTGTTAATCGAACCACGCTTGAGTCCGTTTTCAATGTCTTAGTTCAACCGTACTTTAATTACTGCAGCGAGGTCTGGGGGCATTGTAACAAGGGTCTTTCGAATAAGCTCCAAAAGTTGCAAAACCGGGCTGCCCGTTTTCTGACCTTCTCCAGTTATGACACAAGCGCTGATCCTCTTTTTGTGCAACTTAACTGGAGACGGTTAGATACTCAGCGACAAATACAAGTGGCCACCATGGTCTATAAATCTATACATGGTCTTGCGCCCGACTATCTTGGTTCTCTTTTCACTAAATATGATCCTCCATATAATCTAAGGAACTCTGAAAACAAACTAGCTGTTCCATTGCCTCGCACCAATTTCCTGAAAAATAGCTTTAGCTATAACGGTGCGGTTATCTGGAATAGCTTGTCCCCTGAGTTGCGGCAAGCAAAATCACTTCAATCCTTCCGAAATGGTTGTCGCAATTTCTTCCTCTGAATCGACAAAACACACACGGCATCTATGTAAAGCAGAATTTCTTTATTTTTTTTCTATTTTACTTTTAAATTTTAGATCATGTTTATATAGATTAAAATAGATTGTAACTGTAAAAATAGATTGTAATAATATTATTATTTTATCTGATAGATTTACCGTGTCTAAATAAAAATAAAGTTCAAGTTCAAGTTCAAAGTTCAAAGTTTGTCTGGTTTTTGTTGTGTCTTACTGCAGAAAAGTGACGCCAATCCTTGGTTAAAACGGCCGACCGAACTTTAATAATCACTACCTAAACTAGAGTTACACAATATATCACAACCTCAATACGCATGCAACTTAGCTATATATGTTTACTCTCTGGGACCTCTCATGTCATGTCTCTTACACCTAGTGATGGCTCCTATTATTTAAATCCTAATTCATTAACACTATAACATTAATTTAACCCTAGTTCATTAACACTATAACCTCTCCTCCCGCTTAAACTACAAATCAAATTAACAGAAAAATAAGCAAAGCGAAAGAAAACGAAGCGAAAACTATTCCGAAACGTGTAATTGCCGTAATTGAGAGTGTTCTACTGAGAGTTCAATGTTCAACTACATCTCTTCAATTAAACGTTTAGGTTTCGATCGAATTCTAGATGAACGAAGTCTGGGCTCTTCAGGAACAGTATTATCCGTAACATCTTCTAGTGTAATACTCTGTCCAGGTGATGCGACTTCAACCCAGGGCTTGGTAGACTTCTCATTCGGCATAGACTGTTGTTGGGGCGATAGGTCTTGATTTGTAACAGACACACTTGCATCTACCTTCTCAGGCAAATCGACCTCTGGTAATTCACAGCTATTCGGCTGAACATCGGCTACCTTTGAGCCAGCTAATTCTCGCAACTGATCGACATGTCTTTTCCAGAGCAACTTTTCAACTTGCACTCGGTATGTGACCGGACCCAGTCGATCTTGAACAACCCCCTTAGTCCAAGCCGATCCACGATTACGATAATCCTTCACCATGACAGGTTCACCAATCTCAAAACCGCGTCGAACCATGGGATTTATCCTCCTCGACTTTTTTTCCATCCGTGCAGACAAGTCGGGTCTAAGCAACTCAAGCCTTGTTCTCAATCTGCGACCCATCAAAATTTCTGCGGGTGGACACCCAGTGGCGGTATGGGGCGTGGTTCGGTAGCTCAAAAGGAATCGAGCCAATTTCTGCGTTTGGGTACCCGGTTCATTCTTCATGACTCTCATGGCTTCCTTAAATGTCCGAACTGCACGTTCAGCTTCACCATTGGATGCAGGATGATATGGTGACGACAAACACAGGCGAACACCATTGGAAGTTAAGAAATCTTTCATTTCCCCTGCGACAAACTGCGGACCATTGTCTGCCACTATCTCCTCCGGCAAGCCATGCGTTGCAAACAAGCCGCGTAGAGCTCCAATTGTGGCGCAGGCACTGGTGGAGGACATTTGAATCACTTCCATCCACTTAGACTTGGCATCAACCACTATAAGAAACATTCCTCCATTGAATGGTCCAGCAAAATCCACATGTAAACGCTGCCACGGGCGAGTAGGCCAGATCCATGGGTTGACCACCTTAAAAGGCGCCCTACAACGGTTGGCTTGACAATCAGTGCAATCTCTCACGGTCTGTTCGATGTCACTGTCCAGGTTTGGCCACCAGACGTGCAATCGTGCCAAAGACTTCATTCGCACCATTCCTGGGTGGTTAAGATGTAATTCAGACAGCACTTCCTGTCGATATCTAGAGGGTATCACTACTCTTGTACCACGCAACAAACAACCATCCTCAACTGTAAACTCTTCACGTTTGGCGCAATAAAATCTGAGTTCCTCTGGCGTATTCTCTTCTGCTGGCCAACCATGCAATACGTAATGTAAGACACGTGACATAACAGGATCACTTCTTGTAGCCTCTTTGATTCTGGTTGCTGTAATGGGTGTACCTTCAATTCGAACTTTGTTGACTTGATCTCCCTCTATCGACCAGTCGTCAGCTTCTTTAATGGTTTTCCTAGGCAAGCGAGACAATGCGTCTGCATTTCCATGGTTCTTAGACGCACGATATTCAATGTCATAAGTGTAAGCTGCCAGTTGAATGGACCATCGCTGTAGGCGAGACGCGGCAAGGACTGGAATCCCACGTTTCGGACCAAGGATGTAGGTTAGGGGTTTGTGATCTGTCAGCAAAGTAAATCGTCGACCAAACAGGTACTGGTGAAACTTTTTTACACCAAAGATAATTGCCAAAGCCTCCTTTTCAATCATTGAATAGTTCTGTTCACTCGAGGAAAGAGTACGGGAGGCAAAAGCTATCGGCTTCTCTTCGCCATCCTCAGAAATGTGTGACAACACAGCTCCTAATCCAAAAAACGACGAATCAAGTGCCAGTCGCACCAGCTTCTTTGGATCGTAATGTGCCAGCAAAGGTGCAGATTGCAAAAAGCCTTTCAGCTTCTGAAATGCTTCTTGACATTGTTTTGACCATTCCCACGGAATGTTCTCCACTAATAAACGATTCAAGGGCTGAGCCAGGGTAGCCATGTCAGGAATAAATCTGCGATAGTAATTAATCAATCCCAGAAAGGATTTCAGTTCCGTTGGGTTCCCCGGTACTGGCACCTCTTGAATAGCTTGAACCTTACGAGGAGATGGGTGAATACCATCACGATCCACCACGAAAGCGAAGTATTCTACTGATGGCTTCATAAACACACACTTTTCTTTCTTCAACTTTATTCCCATGCAGCTCATTCGCTCCAAAGCGCCTTCTAGATTGCGAAAATGTGCTTCATCATTTGAGCCAGTGATAATGAGATCATCGAGAATACCACCAACACCCTGAAGACCAGTGATGACTGAATCCATTATCTTCTGAAAAATTGCAGGACTAGACGCTATACCAAAAGGGAGACGGGTGTATCGGAATAGGCCAAGGTGAGTATTGATCGTTACGTACTGTCTCGATTCCTCATCCAAAAGCACTTGCTGGTATGCTGAAGACAAGTCCAGCTTGGTAAACTTTTCCCCTCCATTTAACTGGGTGAACAGGTCATCAGCCGTAGGCATTGGGTGTTCTGGTACATCCAAAACAAGGTTAATCGTTACCTTGTAATCACCACAGATTCGAACACTGCCGTCAGGTTTCAGCACGGGGACGATGGGCGTAGCCCAATCCGAAAAATCCACTTTTTCCAGCACACCGATCTTTTCCAGTCTTTGAAGTTCGTCAGAGATCTTCTCTTTTAACGCGAACGGTACTGGTCTGGGTTTAAAGAACTGCGGCACTGCGTTTTCTTTAAGCTTCAAATGTGCAGTAACTCCTTTAATGGTTCCCAGATTACCATCAAATAACGATGAATACTTCGTTCGGAGCGAGTCCAACTTGTTAACCGATTCTAAGGAAATCTGCTTGATCTGTCCCCAGTCCAACTTCAACACAGACAGCCAATCGCGACCCATTAACACTGTACCATCATTTCCTGTGATAACAACCGGTAATACTGCTTCTTGATCGCGGTATGCTACTTGAACTCTAGCTTCTCCAATAACAGGAATTTCGTGACCAGAATAACTTCGTAGTTTCACGTCTGTGCGTTCCACAGGTTTTGACGCGAGAACATCAGTCCAAATACTCTTGGGAATAATAGTTACAGAAGCTCCAGTGTCAAGTTCCATGTCCACAGTTTTCCCATTGATTGCTACTGGTACAATAAACTCTTTACGCGTTCCACGGGAGTCTGAGACTGTAACAATGGTCCAATCACTTCCGCTCACTGATTTCCTGACTGCCACATCTTCCTCGACGAAACGAACCTTCTGCTGTTTCTTCTTTTTTTTCCCAAATTTCGACTTTGCGTTCCACTTTTTCTTCCCATTTTCAGGTTATTGCTCCTTCTCAGGACATTTCTTCACAATGTGACCCACCTTTTGACAACCATGACACTTGGAATTGCGAAAGAAACACATGTCCGACGAGTAATTGACTTTTCCACAACGAAAGCACTCAGGAAATGTAGCTGCCACTTTTTTTACTTCTTCCACACTTCCTCCATGCAATGCAGTGGTTTCTTTTTTGGTCAGTTCCCCAGCACACGCCCTCGACAGCCGTTTGTAAAGTTAAGTCCGCTACCGCGAGTAACTTGCATTGAATCGTTCGCTCCTTTAAACCACATACGAATCGATCCCGAATCGGCTCTTCGCGATAACCGCCAAACTCACAAGTCTCAGCCAACTTTTTCAATCTAGCAACGAAATCTCTTATTGCTTCCGACTCTTGCTGTTCTGCCTTGTGGAACTTGAAACGCTCGGCTATGACTATCGGCTTCGGATCCAGGTGCTTGGCCAAATTATCCACAATTTCCGCAAAAGACAAATCTTTCGGCCTTCTTGGAGATACAATGCTTCTAAGTAATGCATACATCTTATTACCCATTAAGGTAAGTATTGTTGGTACCTTTTTTTCTTCCAACACATTGTTGACCTCGAAGAACATTTCCATTCGCTCGACATAATGCTTCCAGTCTGAGCCCGGTACAAACTCATCAACACGACCAATGAGCGAATTCACTACCACCATATGTTGTGCCGTCGGATTCGTCGGTTCTTCTCTTTCAGCCATCCTCGTCGCCAGTTGTTGTGTCTTACTGCAGAAAAGTGACGCCAATCCTTGGTTAAAACGGCCGACCGAACTTTAATAATCACTACCTAAACTAGAGTTACACAATATATCACAACCTCAATATGCATGCAACTTAGCTATATATGTTTACTCTCTGGGACCTCTCATGTCATGTCTCTTACACCTAGTGATGGTTCCTATTATTTAAATCCTAATTCATTAACACTATAACATTAATTAAACCCTAGTTCATCAACACTATAACAGTTTTGATGTTCTTTTCACCACTTTTTGTTTTGTTAGCCCGCTTGTAAGTCGAAAGAGCAAGACACTGACACTATTTCAAGTGTTTGTTATGGTTTTAATCAAACCAAGACTAAATGTTCCACTACAGGACCTTGCCTTTCAATTTGGGGTCTCTCTCTCAACTGTTTCAAGAAAATTTACTACATGGATGACTGTTTTGGATGTAAGGTTATCTCCCCTCATTAGGTGGCCAGAAAGAGATGAACTGTGGCGTACAATGCCAATGTTTCCAGTTTTCTTTCGGGAAGAAAACAACAATCATAATAGCCTGTTTTGTAGTTTCTATAGAACGCCCTTCCAATCTGCTTGCAAGAGCACAGACGTTTTCGAATTATAAGCATCGCAATACAGTGAAAGTACTAATCGGAATCACACCTCAAGGATCAGTATGTTTTACTTCAAAAGCATGGGGAGGACGGACCTCTGATAAATACCTAACAGAGAGGTGTGGTTTTCTTAACAACCTCAAGCCCGGGGACCTCGTGTTGGCTGACAGAGGGTCCACAATTAGTGAAAGTGTTGCTCTCTACCAAGCACAGTTAGGTCTCCCGGCCTTCACAAAAGGCAAGAACCAACTACACCCATTCGATGTAGGACACGGGAAATTGCCAATCTGCGAATACACATAGAGCGTGTCATTGGACTTTTGAGGCAAAAATATACCATTTGCAGTCAAGTCTACCACTGGATTACCTCATCTGTTCTAACAGTGCTGCAAACTGTTCATTGATTGACAGGATGATCAGGGTTTGCTAAGCTCTGACTAATCTGTGCCCATCTGTTGTCCCTTTCGAGTAAGCTTTATTAATTCAGCTTTATGTAATTAACAAATCTGTGGCTTAATTTAGCTTAATTGGGAAGTATGCTAGGTTTAAAGTGGCAGGAAGTTGCAAGTGAGGAAAATAATCCATCTCTTATTCCCCTGAAACTTTTCAGCTTACAACAAACCATTCCTCCCATAAAATGTATTAACTTAGCCTTATGTTTCTGTAATTTGAACAACTTGGGAAGATTCACTGTTGATTCAACTTTCTGGTCATTCCAAAATAAATATATGTTAGAAGAAGTCTTGCCACAAACCAGTCAAAGCGTTCGACTTTGTTTCTAAAAGAAGTTTCCTATCTTAAGTCCTTACAATGTTGGAAACATTTGCAATAGACCATACTTTAGGGAGTGATACAGATGTGCTCTCATTTTGCTCATATGAAATTGTACAGTTTGGGGAGGTATACCATAGGCTAGGCAAGTTCCAAAGGCAGCAGCAAATACCCCACAGTCACTGCCATTTTGCTGTTGCTGAACAGGAACCACTTGAATGCCAGTAAATTTGCCTGTCCAACAAGATTAATAACCTGATCTTCTACTTCACTATAAATGGTGGTTCCACTTTCTGACTTCAAACATGAGTTAGACTTCTCAGGGTACTCTTGAAGGTCTGTATCTTTCAAACAGTAGGGGCACTTCACCTCCCCACACCCCTCACCACAGCAATCACAATAACAAAGAAAGTCAGGTGTAGCGTGCAACCAGGATATTTTTTATTAATAAATGTACCACAAGTTTTAACATCAAAGTTGGTGTGCTTTTCCTTCGTGACCATCTGATATGCTTTAATTGCAATGCTCTCATGTTTGAAACCGTATTCTGTAGCTGCATTGCTGAACTTGAAAATGTCTGGGTAACATACTGTTTTTACTAATGATTGTGAAGGCTGTGCTGGATTGGTATGAGATGCTGCTTTACTAATTGATGCCCCAACTCTACCAGCTCTGAAATGATAGAAACTGGAACCTTGGGATTGATTTCGGGTACCTTCCTCTATAAGTCTCCTCTCTTCAACAGTGATTTGAATGTTAATATTTGAACATGCCTCCAACAGATCGTGATATTCTACGTCTAAGTACTTTTTGTCAAATAAATCGGAAATGGTTGGTATATTTCTACTCCTTGAAACAAAAGTTTCAGAGAAAGGATGAATCCAGCTCAGAGACACAGGCTTTGTTTTGCAAGAATTCAGTTCATTATAAAAATTGCAGAGATCGGTCTCGTCTGGCACAGGAATCAAAACTCTCATCGCCCCCCCGCTCTTTGCAATTCCATCTCTTGTGAAACTGTTGATAGTTTGATCAAGATTTTGCTTTAGTTTCTTTGCTGACCGAAAATCAATATCCAAAAGGGGCGCGTAGGGAATTTCTTTGACGGCCTTAGGCATCAACCAGCTTCATTTCACCTGTGTACATGACAGCTTCTCGTTCATACGATTCCATGCTTCAATGTAGAAGAGCACACTCGCGAGATGCGAGCAGCACTCTCCTTGTCCTGCCATACATCCAACGCAGTGTGCGAAGATAACAGTACCATTTTCCTCGGTTATGATCCACAATGTAACACACGGATCATTCATTCTTTGTGAGTGCCTGACTTTTCCTGTAACAATGTAGTTTTTTCCTGTTTTGTGCCCTTTCAAACAGCTCACAAACCCTGAAACGAGCTGATTATACGCTTGCAAACTCCGAAAAGCTTTAAATTGATCCTTGCTGTAGTCGCTTGTCTCAAGCACTAAAAATGAAACCAAATCCATGGATTCGACCCGTGGCAGACAGTCTGGATCAGATGCTTCGTCAGGAATTAAAATAGGATCGATACCAACGCAAGAAGTCTTTTCACATTAACGTTTCTTCACATGTGGATCGAGGTTGTTCGCATACTCGCTCAGGGGATTTGCCGCCATCTTAAAAAATATGGAACACCAACATGGCGACTCAAATTTCCCCGCGAAATTTGTGACGTCATGTGCAAACGCTCTATAAATACCCCACATGAGAACAAGCGCAGGCCCATGTTTTCCTGGATGGTACTTACAATGTCAAGAATTGCATTTGAGTTGAGTTGAGTGCGCTTTTCGGAAGCCATATTGAGATGAAGAAAGTATGTCATTTTGCTCATTAAAAGATTTCAGTCTAGAGAGGATCAATTTTTCCAAGATCCTATTAGAGTTAGATAGCAAAGAAATAGGCCTATAATTGTTTGCGATAGTGTTATCTTCAACTTTAAGGAGAGGAACAATTTTTGCCATTTTTAGTTTACTGGGATACATCCCAGTAGAAATAGAAAGATTGACTATTTCCGCGAGAATACTGCTGATAACATTTGACGAGTACTTCAACAGTTGAGTGGGACATGAATATAAACCATGGGTTTTATTAATTGGTATGCACAAAATTTCCCATTCAACTTTAGCTGGGGTAACTAGGTTAAAGGCAAACGAATAGTCAGGAGAGTTGGATCTGTTTAGAAAATCAAAATAAATATGCTGAACGGCTGGTAGCTTATTTGCAAGTTTAGGTCCAACAGAAGCGAAATGGTCAATAAGGACATTGGCTATTCTATTTGGGTCGCTAGTGACAGAATCATTGTTATTAGGGTCCTTAATAAAAGTAACAGGTTTTGTGTTCCTCAATTTACGTGTAAGTACATTGTTTATGCCTTCCCATCTTCTTTTCATATTATCTAAGTTATCATTAAAAAATTTAGAGCAACATTGCTGTCTACTTAGACGCGTTTAAGTACAAATTTTGTTTCTATATATATTATAATTGGCAGCGCTACCAGACGCACATAACTTATTTTTAATTTTAATGGAAATTCTTGGACCTTTGGTAATCCATGGTTTACAAAATTGTTTTGCTTTGCGGTTTGACATTATTTTCATACGTGCATGTTTATTTATCAATGTGTTAAGCTTGTTATAAAAAATAGTTAACACATCTTGTGTTAGACTATTTTCATTCCAAAAAAATATTAATGAAGCTGTCATTCACTCGGTCTTGGAGTTTACCGCGTGACTCGCTTCCAGCGTGACAGTGTAAAACCTGTTTTGAGTGACACCCGTGAAAACATACTCCAGGTATCACCGCATCCTTCAGGGGCCATCTTCATTTTTAATCGTACTTTCTCAATAGTTCACACAGAATAAACGCGGTCACTCTCTATAGTTCGAGAGCAGTCTCAACTTGTCCACACAGATCTCCTCCGCCAAGGTTTTAAGGGCAATGTCTAATGGTGAAGCTAGGGCAACACGTTGATATGAGTGTAAATGAACGCCAAAAATAATTCCAAAGCCTCGAAGTTTTTCATTTTGATCCATTTCAAACAACACTGCTCCAGAATCTCCTTTTTCGGGAAACGGTTCTTTATTCTTGATGCACAAGCAGTTGTATAAATAGAGAACGTCACACAGAGCTTGTGTTTCTTGTGAACAGTAGTTACAACTGTCGGTTGAACTTCCTAATGCAGCAAATTTGATCCTTTCCGCACATTGTACACAGAGTTTGACCTCTTGTAACACACTGAGCAAAGCTGGATTTCTACGATTGAATTCACAAAGGGAACAAATCAGGAAAAGATGATCGTCCACGAATTCGCCTGACTTAGTGTATCCCGTGGTTCGGCCACTCTTGTGAAATTTCCCCTGGACTTCTAGCCATGACATAACTTCACCACTTGGGCTGTATCCTGTTCCAATCACTTCAGCTGTAGGATTGCTTTGTAATTGGTTTACCTCGTCTGCAGTCAACTCAGCAACCGCAGCATCTATGTAGTGTGTCTCATTGGACCCAGTGACATTACGAGACACACCAGCTGAGTATCGTGCAATGACCCTTGGTAACGCCTCAAGGCCTTCCTCGAATTCGTTTTCATGCTTGTCTACTTTCTTTAGAATAGAAGAATTTTCTGTAATGTGGTCACGATACCTTTCTCTAAGTTCCTTTAGCTCTTCAAATCGCACTTTCAATTGGTCCTGCTCTGTTAGGTCGTCAACACCAAATTGGTCTACCGGGATGTCCGTGTCAACGATTTTCCTCAACCACAATCGATACTCCCTTAAATGGTATTTGAGATTGTTTAGGTGGTCATTCTGTGCAGGATGAATGATTTCTGAACTACTCTCGCGTTTCATCACATGATGACAAGATAAAGCAAAAAATTTATCTCCCCCTTTTACTACGGCGCCTAAGGTCCCGGCGGAGTTCTCGCCTTGTACACCAATGCTTGCTCCTAGGCGAAGCACCTCGCTGTTTTTTTGTGCCTCGTTTGGCTTCCAGGGTCCAATGGTTCTGAACCAAAATCCATCCACAACATCTATGGGGTAAGAACCAAGAAAAAGCGGAAAATCACATTCACCGTCTGGGATGACACCTTTGCGTAGAACATAGAGTGTAATGCAAGGGGTGTCAGTCTGTTTTGAGTTTGTGATTTTTAGAGACGGTTGCACAGAAGTGATATTGCGATGCCTGACTAAAACGTGAAGGTTGTCGCGTATTGCTTGGCTGATTTCACTGGCCTGAGATTTACTCAAACTTTGTGGTGTACCAGATGGATACTCAAGAGACCTGATCTTGAGAATTCTATCGGCATCATTAATAAGATCTAACCATTCAAGCGTCACGTCCATCTCTCCAAAGCATCCTTGAGCAGCATTTTTCAATTCTTGAGGAATTCCAGACTCCCCATATTGCACATACAACTGAACCTTGATGTTAACGCCACTTTCTGTGTATACCAAGACACGCACCAATTCTTCATGTTCTGCTTCAAACTTCATTGCTGTCGCAACAATGTTGTCTTGTTCTTGTTTAGTTGCTCGGGATGGAAAAAAGCTGCCGGCGGAGGATGCAGAGACACCTGCCTTACCTTCCGTTAATG
>NC_142525.1:7005000-7020000 GCF_964205215.1 Stylophora pistillata
GAAAACCTTCGTATTTTTCCCACAGATACCTTATAGTGAACTTAGAAACATGGGAGGTTTTTTTTTCAGACTTGCTTCTTTATCCTAGAAAATTCACGAAAACTGAAACGAGCGTCTGTAGCCATAAAATGGCGGAAATCAGTGTGCCGAGTAGAGGTAAATGAACTTTGCTCATGAAAAACGCAAAAGAAAGCAAGCTCGTATCAATTCGAAAAATTTGTTTAGGCCAAACTGGAAGTGCCCTTCGGCCACAGGAACATCCTCCAGCCATCTGGTTTCACAGAAACTAAGTGGCCGTGTGCTGCTTCCTGTAAGGGTTTCATACTCCTCTCTTCAGGCTGGAGAATCTGAGAACATGTAATGCAGTGATCGTAACAGACTGCTGAGTCTCCTGCCAGTTGCTGTTACTCCATACTTGAAGGTACCATGTACTACACGGAAACCACATGAACAAACATTTTCAAAGTGTGGGAGATCTAGATCAGTTAGTGCTCTGAAATTTCTCGGAATAGCATAATCCTATTGTTCTATGATACATTTCTCCATCGCTTTTAAACTTTTTATCCGATTTGCTACACACGATCGACTACTTCACAAACCTTTGTGGAACCCTCAAAACAAAATTCCCTGACTTTTCCCTGACCTTGAAAAATTTTTGTTTTTCGCTGACTTTTCCCTGACCGTGGCAACCCTGACCGTGTTCGATCAGGAAATAAATACAGTAAGGTAGCCTTGCACAGCTAACCACGGCAGACTGGTTTTTGTGTGGCTTACACAGAGTGAGTAGCCACACTATGACACGATCGGATTGATTGATTGATTTATTTGTCGACGAGAGTCAAACGCATGTTACGTGGTCTAGTGTCGTAAGGTGTACTCGTCTGAGTCAGCCATCTTGGTTGTAAGCGTGGTCTCGAGTAATTGTTTTCAGGTGATCGTTTGACGAGTGAGTTCTCATACAAGCCAACGCATCCAGATCCGGCTGGTGTTATAACTGCAGCTTGTGAAAGAGCTTTTACGCTCTCAAAAGACAACATTTAACAGCTTGAATCTTCGGTACGAGTTGCACTACACTGAAAAGGAGTCATAATTTTGCACTCTCGCAAACCAACAACTATTGGTTTGATCTATCGGTGCGGGTTGCACCACTCAGTCTCTGAAAGAGTTTGAAAGTGTTGAGAACTGTCTGAAGCCTCCTGGAAGCGCCATAAAGTGAAATAAGTTGTATTGTAGTTGCATTCGAATTCTCCTTGCACTGTTCAGAGTTCACGGAGGCATATTTCAAAGCGACGAAAGTAAGTATGGGAATCTCGATTGTACAATACTGGTCAAGGACTGGCTTTTATGACAATTTCGTAAAAACAAAGAATATCTTATCACGTTTTAAGGATCATTTTTGGAATTTAATACTTAAGATGTTCTATTTAAAAATATGTTAACTTGTCAGTATTAAAACAAGTTTTTGGATAACAAAAAATGTGGAATGATGTGATGCTTTGGTTTTCACGAATGATTTTCCACAATACCTATATTCCATTGCTTATAGGGGCCTATAAGTGGTTTAATGTTGATTATTATTGTGATTATTATTATTATGTTTTCCAAGTAATACCTAAAAATTATTCAGACCTAAACATTTCTTGACTTCCTGTAAGCTAGCAGTCCTCTAAATTCCCTTGGTAATGGTTCAGATGAACACTGATATTTAACCTTGGTAACAATACATGTGTATTAGGTTATTTTTTGGCAGATGACAACTTTTTTTCATTTACTTGTTTGGTTTTGGGTAATTCATCGCAATACTGATACACATGAAAAATTACACTCTTGATTGGCTGAAAACAGCTAGGTGTCTTTTTCATGTATCACTAGTGCAAAAGTAACCACTCAAGTACAAATGTAAACCGCTGGTAGGCTCAGCAACCATAGATCACACTGGAAACCAATCAGATTTACACGAAGTAGGTTCTGCTGATTGATATACATAGTAGCTGACCAAAATAAACAAAAGCTTGAATTTTTTAGGTATATTGACAGACTGGCAAAATTTCGTTCCTGAGTAAGATTTCAGCTGAAGGACAAATTTTGATAGCATGTCAAGTTGATCATTTACATGATGATGTCAAGTTGAAATAAACAATTTTAAAAAATCGAGTCCCATCTGGAAACTCGATGTCAAGTTCACCTTTTCATTTCGTGTCTCCACATTGTTTGAATTTGCGAAACACACTGGGATGGAATAACAATATCAATAATAAGAAAACTTGAAAGATTCTCGTACTTTCAATCATATGATACCATCATGCGCTTGCCTGTTCATTGAACTCTGTTTTGTTTAAGATACGTCTCTGAATATTGTTCCTGAAATCTATTGTGGTGACACTTCTTTCTGTTGAACTTTCTCTTAAATGAAACCTCCAGGTCAAATTGTGAATCTTATTGGGTTAAAAATTATTAGCAGTTTTAATGTAATGTTACTTCAGAGTACTACCTAACATATGATTCATTAAAATATGGTTTGTGTTCTGATCTCATGTACCAATCTTTTTTCCCTAGATTCTTCCATTTGTAACCCCATATCCACCTACCTGAACTAAATTTTTCTGTTCTTTATTGTAAATACAGTCCCACAAAATCCAAATACAATAATTAGAGTAAACATTTTTCCCTCAACCAACTGAAAATAGAACTTTGTTGCTTAATGAATAATAGAAACCTACACTCAGCATTGTGTTACTTTACATGTATTGTCCAAAAGTAGTTGTACATTCAAACCAAATCAAGCTCCCAATGGTTTCTAGTGTAGATTTCATCATTTCCCGAATGTTTCGACCCTTCTGGAAAGTTCTGTCCTCATGTACTGATACACAAAAAGCAAAAAATATTCATATGAAATGCTTCCCTAGAAGCATCTCACATCACTTGCCTTGGAAAACACCACCAAAAAAAATCAGAACTCTACTCCACTTAGTTATATAAACAAAATCATGACCACATAAATTAGGCCACTAAGGGAGATGATGCTGATACTTTTTTTAGTTCCTAAGATCCTCAGGCTACATGTGCAACCTTTGTTGTCAAAATGAGGCCTCCATAACAAACTTTTGCCATTAACCCTCACCTTGAAAATGAACATTTTGAGACTATTGTATGCCAGTTATCTTGTTTTATTGATGAACAGGAACAATATTGAGAATTATCTAACTGTAATCAGATATTAGCTCTTCTAACAGAAACTCAATAAGACACCAGACACTGAAGAGCAGCTCAATTTCGTAAGCCACACATGTTCGCATTGCGGACCTATTTTTATCTCTGCTTTCATTTCAAATTCTCATCCATTTTCCATGGCGAAATTGTTTGCAATGACACATTCCGTAAGCTAGGAGGGCGTCTGTTTTCCTTTGTGTTTTCCAACACCAATAAGTCTTAAGAAAGTACTAGGGTAAACTTGAACTTCATTGTGGACTTGAAAGAGGACATTTCGATCATTCATAACGGCAGATCAAATGTTCAGTTTATTCGATAAACGTGGTTACCCTGTTTCCGTCGTTCAAGCGGGTTACCACCGCGCTCAACTTATTGACCGACATTCAGCACTACAAACGTCGCATAAGGAAGATTCCGACCGCACTCCATTCACTCTCACGTTTCACCCTCACAACCATTCAGTTAAATCCATCATTCTTAAAAACTTTATTACTTCAAAACGATCCAGAGATAAGCACTATCTTTTCACAGCCTCCGCTCATTTCATTCAAACGCGACAAAAACATAGGCAATTTTTTGGTCAGAAGTTCTTTTCAGACTAATGGCAAACCAGCCACTTTTAAATGCGCTCATGCACGATGCGAAACGCGTCCTTTCATTCACAACACTGATAAAATATCGGGACCTAAACGATCCATTAAGATCACTGATCACTTCACGTGCACCTCCGCCAATGTAATCTATTGCATAACTTGCACTTATTGCAAAAAAGATATACATCGGCGAAACAGGCAGAAGACTAGGTGACCGATTCCGAGAACACCTTCGAGACGTGGAAAGAAATGACAAGGACACATCGGAACCAGTCGCTAGACATTTCAATTTACCTAATCATTCTAAGCAACATATGGCAATCTGCGGTCTTTCCTTGCACTTAGGTGGCACGGAAAGCCGTAAAAATCTTGAACAAAAGCTCATCTTTCAAACCGGCAGTCTAAATCCCACAGGAATCAACGAACGCTTTTCATTCAACTAATTTATTCTTGTTTTTCTCGTTGCCATGCTCCCACCAATAACGTAGCTCCATTTTCTGCCTTTAAAAGCACACACAACCCACAATTCCTCTTTTCGCTCCGACGAAGGGCTAACGCTCGAAACGTCAGCTTTTATAATCGCTACAGTGGCCAATTTACCATTTCAACTTTGTTGATATATCCAAATTATCTCGTTACTCCCACCGACGCAGCCCCAAACATTTTCTTTCGAAACTATCAGCCTTTATTCATTTTAATAATACAAATTATTAAAAACTGGATCATTGGATAATGCAATTCAAGACTTTTTATTGGCTCAGCCATTATGGTATATGAGCCAAAAAAACCATAATCTAATTTCTGTACATTGTTAAATCCGGTTTCTTCTCACAAAATAAAGTGGAGAAGATTTGTCTAATAGTTTGGGGGGCGTTTTTTTAATAAAACAATTATTCCACTCGCGTTTGTTGGATATGAGATGCTTATAGCCAACTCGGCGCTACGCGCCTCGTTGGCTATCTATCATCTCATATCCAAAGCGCGCTCGTGGAATAATTAATTATCCCTCGTCAGGCAGGCGCCCATATTTCACCATATCATATCGATTGGACACGATGAAAATAATATGAAAATATTTATGTCTTCGAACCAACTACTTGACGTAATTATGCAGTGCTTATGCTTTCAAAAGAAATCGAAAGTTTCATTTTAACTTCAATTATATTGAGGTAATTTCTAATGTAAACACTGTATGACAGAGGCGATTTTCCGGTGTGCGTCAAAAATAACAAAGCTCACTTCTCACATATATAATTTGGATATATCAACAAAGTTGAAATGGTAAATTGGCCACCGTAGCGATTATAAAAGCTGACGTTTCGAGCGTTAGCCCTTCATCGGAGCGAAAAGAGGAATTGTGGGTTGTATGTGCTTTTGAAGGCAGAAAATGGAGCTACGTTCTCACAAGTCGCGACATTTCAAACATTTTAGAACGAAAAATACTGCGTTTAAGCTAATTCTAAGCAATAAAGATGAAAAAATTTGCAAATTAAAGGTAAATGCTGAAACAAACAAAATTTAATTCGTAACAATTAACTTCTGCCTTTGTCAGCATTAATTTTGGCAGCTAACTGTTTGTCAGCGTTTACGCAGACGAAGAATGATCTTCAAGTCTATCATTTCTAACTTGTTGCATGCCAACTGGGGCTAATCTTAGCTCCAAATGGCTCGTGTTCCGTTATACACCGAAGCTGGGTTCCTGTAACTGCAAAAATAGTTCGTCTCATTCCGAGGTAGCAGTGTAAAATGAGTCCGTAGCGGGCACTACGGTCTTCTTTAGCAAAGTAACTATCACTCCACAGCTAGGATTTGTTTGAGGAAAAAACCTTTACCTTTCGAATTGAGTCGGTGTCCTAGTACATTTAATTCTTAGGCAGAAACATTCTCGTTTTCCATAGGTCTCTCTTGACAGTTGCCGCAAGAGAACCACTCGCGATTTCCAAGACGTGAGCGACTGAGCGGGTCGACGCTTCTTCTTGAAGTTTATTTTATTGACTTTCTCTCTCTCTTTCTCCCCTACAGAAGTATCTCCTTCCCCTGAAGACCAGCCATGTTTCATTAGAAACATACATGGATGTACTACATCCTCTCGCTAGATTAAACTCTAAGTCGAGAATTCAATAGGTGGCGCCCCCATCGCGCACTTTTCCTTGTTTACATCCACTTCAGCATTAATTTAGCATGTTTGACTATTGCTAGGTCATAACAAAGATGCCGGATTTCAATTTGAAAATGTCGATTTTTGGAACGTAATTGTTCGCAACTAAAACGCTTTTAGCTCAAATGAATAGCCAGTTAGGACAATTCAAGCAAGGAACTTTTGATCTAGCACCTGGGCATGGCATTTGAACAGGGGGACTGGAACCAATCTTCAAGACTTAAAATTTCTGAGGGGAGACGATGTTGAAGCTTTGAATTGATCGACGCATCATTTTTTCTTCTAGCATTATACTTTCAGTATCCCTCGGTCAAACGATGTCATCTGTTTGATAATCACCGAGAAAAACCGTGCCAGTGTCTTCTTTCACTCACGACCATCTAATGATTTTCGATTAAAAATAGTTGCCATAGGGGTTTTCAACGGGGTGGGGGTGAGTCCTCCCACAGTTGTATCTCTGCTTTTCAGCGAAACGCTCTTCCAAAGTAACATATTCTATAGTAGTATATACTAAAACACTGGATAGCGTTGAAGGTGCACTCTGATTGGCTAGTCAAACTCTGAATATCCTTTGCTATTTACCTCTGAGCAACTCGGGAAAAAATGGCGCCCGGTTTGCATCCGTGACAAGCAAAGAAATCACTCAAATTAATGACGGTGGTGTATACTATCTCACTGTTTTAGTATATACTGTCGCGGAGGGCCGAGCGACCACTCCACGAGAATTAGTGACCGCTCCTTTTCAGACCATGTGCGAAAAGAAGGAGGATTTTGTCCTCCGTGTAAATCGTTGTGTTTAGTTGAGAATAAAGAAAAATCGCGTTCGCGACATGGTAGCAGAGCGACTACATCCACTGCCAAAACTCTGACGTTAATCTTCCGAGGAGGAAAGCCCGATTTAAACCGGAGAAGAATCTTAACAAAGAAAGAGACGAAAATTACGAATTCGCTCGATCGACGAAATCAACAACAACAGCCATGAATTGAACCGTCCTCTTAACCGAAACCGCCGACAAGATGACAGATTTTGGCGACATAAGAAGACTTATTGGCCCAAGGAAAAGGCATGTCCTTATCAACCTTGAAGCAGCGACAGAAATGAAGGAACATCCCATCGAGGGTGATTTAGAGCAACTTTTGGACGAAACCCGTGACAAGCGAGACCGCCTACAGCAGCAGTTAACTGTTTATCAAAGCCTTCGCGTGCAACTTGACGCTGCTGCAAAACTCGCTAGTAAATCAGAACACGATAAAGTCATGAAAGATTATGATGAATTTGTTAATCTAGTTTTGGAAGCAGAAGACGCCGTGGTAGGATTGAGCTCAAAAATGTCCATGATAAAGGACCGAATGGAATTCAAATTACAATGAGGGACAAGTAAGGTGAACTTTGAACTCGAAGAGAAGATGTTAGAGATCGATCAGCAGAAGGCGGAAATTGAACACCGAAAATTACAAATTGAGGCAGAACGACTTACCCTGGAGAATGAAAAACTGAGGAAGAAATTAGAAGTTGACACTAAACAAGGTACGAAACCTAACACTGTAAAATTACCTAAGCTTGACTTCAAGAAGTTTAGTGGAGGGCTCCTAAATTGGCAGGAATTCTGGGATTCCTTTAACTCAGCTATACATTCTAATCCATCTCTCAGTCCAGCAGAAAAAATGAATTACCTCAGAGCTCAGCTAGAAGGTGATGCTGCAGATGTTATCTCAGGTCTAACCCTGACTAATGCAAATTACAAACAGTCTATAAAATTGTTGAAGGAACATTATGGACAAAATGAGGTCATCGTCAATGTTCATTATACTAGTCTTATGGATTTACCTGCCTCCTCAAGTCAAACATCAGCCCTACGTAAGAACTATGATCTCATTGAAAAACACCTTAGATCATTAGAAGCTCTTGGAGAAAATATTGAGAGTAAAATACTAGTGTCCCTGATAATGGCTAAACTACCCAAAGATGTTCTCATCCACCTGACTAACCAGAAAAATGATGGTGATGAATGGACAGTGCAGCTACTCAGAGATCAGTTGCATAGGTACATTAGTAACAGAGAAAATGCAGATAGGCAAACTTCTTACAAAGTTGACTACACAGGCTCGGTTGGAAACATGTGGTCTACATCACAAGTCACCCAGTTTGGTTCTACCACTACTACAGGTGCATTACTGTCTGAAACCAAACAACCGCAGAATCTCACAGGAAGAAGGAAAATGGTTTGCATTTATTGCAATGGACAACACTGGAGTGATGAGTGTCAAACCTTCCCAACTGTGACAGCTAGGAAAGAAAAGATCAAGGGGCACTGTTTTATCTATCTCAAACAAGGTCACCAACAGAAAAATTGTACAGTGAAGAAGACGTGTGTTTATTGCAAACAAAGAAATCGTCACCACAGAAGCCTCTGCATTAAGAAGTTTCCAGTTGAAAAGTCCTCAGAAATGGCACATTCTGTTACTGAACCCTTATCTGCTACTGTTGCTACAGAACATACCTTGCTGTCCTCTGACGAACAAGTGCTGATGCAAACTGCCACCGTGGAAGTAGAAAACTTGCAAAAATCAAGAAAAGTGACCACCAGATTACTTCTAGACACGGGCAGCCAAAGGACCTACATCACCAACGAGCTAGCAGAAAAACTCCAGTTGCCAATCACAGGATCAGAAACACTAACAGTGTATACATTCAGTGCATCAAAACCCAGAGAGCTTCACACTCCTATCACTGAACTCCGGCTTTTAACAAAGGGTGGACCATCTCTGCATTTAAGAGTCAATGTTGTACCCACAATAACCGGTAACCTACAACGAACGTACTTCAATCCAGAGAAATTCAGTCACCTACTGAAGGATATCTGCCTTGCCGACTCAGTACCTTCAACCACAGAAACTACCAACATAGAACTGTTGCTAGGAAATGATTATTACTGTGATATTTGTCTGGTGACATTGCAATGAAAGCAGTCGGTCCAAGATTAAACCTCATGGAATCCAAGTTGGGATGGATCCTAACAGGCAGAGTGAAATGTCATGATGACAAACCAGACAGCTCCATCTCAATGCTGACCTACACGTCCAGTCCTATCAGTGTACATCTGAGTGCTCAGTCTGATCACAAGCAGCCATTAGCTGCACAAAAGACACAACTTGAAGAGTTTTGGAAGCTTGAGACCCTGGGCATCAGAGAGCCTGTACAAGAAAATGAAGATGACAACGCTTTGCAAAAATTTAACGAAACAGTCCACTTTGAAGACGGACGATACCAAGTAACCTGGCCTTGGAAAGAAGAGTCTCCATCATTACCAACCAATTATGAACTGGCAATGGGAAGGTTGAGATCCCAAGTCAATAGACTGTCACGAAATGACAAACATCTCCAGTAATATGATGCCGTAATCCAGGACCAAGTGCAGAAGGGAATTGTGGAAGTCGTCCCAGATGAAGATTGTAAAAACACCTTGAAACATTACATTCCACATCACGAAATACTGACACCTGAGAAGACAACAACAAAACTTAGAATAGTGTTTGACGCCTCCGCAAAGACCAGGAAGAAAAATCAAAGCCTACACAAAAGCCTTCACTGTGGCCCTGTCATATTGGAGGATTTATGTGGCCTTCTCTTGAGGTTCAGGCTTCACAAAGTGGCTCTAGTTGCAGATGTAGAGAAGGCATTCCTTCAAGTGGGTCTGCAACCTGATGATAGAGATGTAACAAGGTTCCTTTGGTTAAAAGACCCTTCCAAACCTACTGTTGAGAACAATGTTCAAATAATGAGATTCACCAGAGTCCCATTCGGTATGATATCCAGTCCATTTCTTTTGGCTGCAACGATCAAGAATCATCTAACCAAGGCTGGTGCCCCCATCGCTCATCAGATAGCAGATAATATGTACGTAGACAACATGATTACAGGCGTTGAAACATCAACACAAGCAGAGGAGCTGTACGAGGAAGCCACAACCCTCTTCCAATCTGCATCAATGAATCTTCGTGAGTGGGCTTCAAACTCCTCTGAATTTCTCCAGAACATCCTAGAATGTGATAGAACCAGTGCAGAAACCGTGAAAGTCCTAGGAACCTCCTGGAATTTGACTACAGATACCAATTTTATCAATGGATCTCATAATCTGTCCTCCATTGTGAACACCAAAAGAGAAGCATTGCAGTCTGTCAGCAAAATTTACGACCCATTGGGCCTCTTTTCCCCAGCCACACTGAATGCAAAGCTGTTCATTCAGGAACTGTGGAAACAAGAAAACCATTGGGACGAGACATTCAGTCAGTCAAGTCAACAAGAATGGAACAAGATATATGAGAGCCTGACTCCATTGTCCTCACAGCCATTATCCAGATATGTTGGTGGAGATGAACACAAACTGTTCTGCTTCACAGATGCCTCTGCCAAAGCCTATTCAGCTGTAGTATACCTCTACTCTTCAGTAAATGGAAAAGCGACAGTCAACCTGGTGTTTTCGAAAGCACGCGTCGCACCAGCCAAACAACTCAGCATTCCAAGGTTGGAGCTGCTAGGTGTTCCTAAATGGAACGAGATGCCTGAACTATGTAACTCAGCAACTTCACTTGTCCGTGGCAGATAGATTTCTGTGGACCGACTCACAGTGTGTACTTCACTGGATAACAACCTGTAAGTCATTACCTGTATTTGTTCAGAACCGACTTAGAGAGATTACCTCACACAGGGACATCAAGTTCGAATATGTGTCCACTTCACAAAATCCAGCTGATCTGTCTACCAGAGGTGTCTCAGCAGATGAACTTATCTAGAATAACTTGTGGTGGCATGGCCCATCGTGGTTAACTGATCATCCATCACAATGGCCGTCATGGAAGTCAACACAATTTGACAGCAAGATGTCTGAACAGAATACCAAACAATTTCCTGCCCCACATGTTATGTATGAGACTACAACACTGGCTGGAATACCGAGAGAGACCAGCAAAACATCACTCGACAAGCCAGTTGCGCCCTTTGAGATCAGCGAAAGAAATTATTCTTCGCTTACCAAACTACTTAGAGTGAGTGCTTGGGCCTTGCAGTTTATCTGAAAACTACAGAACAAGAGCACAACCAAAGAACAGCTTACATCAGATGAAATAAGTCAAGCAAAGGTCATGTGGGAGAAGTATGTCCAAAAGAGTGTATTCACACCAGAAATCAATGCAGTCAAACAAAATTCAAGAAACAATCTGACGAACCAATTGGGCCTACAGTTGGATGAACACGGAGTACTAAGGTGCCATGGTAGATTAATCAGTGAAAACCTCCCAGAACATACTGCGTTCCCAAAACTCCTTCCGAAGAACCATGACTTCACAAGCTTAGTCATCAACAGCTTCCATGAAAAGCTGATGCATGCAGGTGTATCTCACACTTTAGCGGCTACCAGAAGAGAGTTCTGGATTCCACAAGGAAGATCATCTGTACGAAGAGTTCTACTCAAATGCTTGAGATGTAGACGATATCAAGGAGGACCATACCGAATGCCCGCAATGGCTCCCTATCCACGATCACGAATAGAAGAATCTCCACCCTTTACATACACTGGTCTTGACTATCTTGGACCCTTGTATGTGAAAGTCAGTCAGCCATCAGCAACCCCAAAAAGTCTGGTTGTGTCTGTTCACTTGCTTAGCTGTTAGGGCTATTCACTTAGAAGTCGTTCATGATATGACCGCCGAACAATTCTTGTTCTGCCTAAGAAGATTCATTGCCACACGTGGAAAACCGAGACAGATAATTTCCGACAATGCTTCCCAGTTCAAAGTAGTAAAGTCGACTGTTGAAGAAGCATGGCAACTCTCCATGACAAGTCCTGACACACAAAGTTACCTGGCCAACGAGGGCATAAAGTGGAGCTTCACCATTGAACTTGTGCCCTGGATGGGTGGTTTCTATGAAAGACTTATTGGTCTTGTGAAACAGTCTCTTCGAAAGAGTATTGGAAAGATTTGTCTTACTATAGTTCAACTGGAAACTGTTGTAAAGGAAGTCGAAGCAGTAATCAATTCACGGCCATTAGTATACGTAGGAGCTGACTTCAGCTCTGGATTCACACTCACCCCAGGAGATTTCCTCAGCCTTAACCCAAAAACAGGCGTACCATCCCTAGCAGAAGATCGACAGCAAGACCCAGATTTCCTTAGCAAATTGAGTTCTTCACAAAAACTCCTTGACATGTGGCGTAAGGGTCAGAAACATCTTGACACGTTTTGGAACCTATGGTTCAACGAGTATGTTCTGAGTTTGCGTGAACGGACTCAGAACCACTTAAAAGCTCCCAGGACACAATCCTCAACCCAACCCACTAAAGGAGACGTTGTACTTCTGAAGGAAAACAGGCCACGAGGTACCTGGAAGTTAGCCGTTGTGGAGGAACTAATTTCAAGTACAGACGGAAAAATCAGAGCTGCAACAATCCGAACAGCTACAGGAAAGTTGCTAAACCGTACGCTCAACTTCTTGTACCCCCTGGAATGTGCTGAACAACGAGAAAGCCCAATCCAGCCCAGCCGAAGTGAGGATGACCAGTATGATGCAAGCCACCAGAGAAGCAAACAAAAACTTACCACTGAGTGCCCAATCCGGAAGGCAGCTATTAAAGCAAGACAAGCCCTAAACAAACTGTTGAACATTTGATCCTGATCGCATATTGTTATCCCGTTTCTAAAATTTTTTTTTGGCCATGATAACTCCATTTCGTTCTGTTGAAAAAAAGATTTCCTTTAATCCAGAACATTGACAGTTAGAACTTCTTGGCTGGGGAGTGTCGCAGAGGGCCGAGTGACCACTCCACGAGAATTAGTGACCACTCCTTTTCAGACCATGTGCGAAAAGAAGGAGGATTTTGTCCTCCGTGTAAATCGTTGTGTTTAGTTGAGAATAAAGAAAAATCGCGTTCGCGACATATACTAAAACAACTATTCACCTCAGTGTCGGTGGTTAGCGGTGGACATTTACCTCGCCGCTTCGCGGCTTGGTAAATATCCACCACTAACCACTTCCAATTCGGTGAATAGTTGTTAATTATCTAATGAAAAATTTTTTTAAAAATGCCTCGTGGCCGAAAGAACCACAAGAAGGGAACAATCAAATGGGTTTTTATGATTGGAAATATTTCACCTTCCGTGATAAACGCTTGAGTATGTTGAATTCATAGTAGTATCAGATTGCTTCCCGTCTTCAACGTCTTCGGCAAAGAACATTTGACCTGCCATCATAGATGAATGAATTGTCCTCTTTCAAGTCCACAACGAAGCTTAAGTTTACTCTAGAACTTTCTTAAGACTTATTGGTGTTCGAATAAGCAAAGGTCTTGAAAAAAAAAACAGTTGCTCTTAAGTCTCTTTTCAGCTTCATAGATCATATGAAGATTATGCGTATGTACACTGTCACCATTTTCTTTTTCAGAATCATTCAAAAACATTTATAACAGAAAGATGTTCACCTTCCGTCTTGGATCTCTTGTTAGATGCTGGCCTGATCATCAACGCATCCACATTTTCGCTTAACTCTTCAAACTCAGTTAGTGTTTCTTTAAATCTCTCTGCGAAACAAAGTTTTCTTATTGATTACTTACTATTTTAAAATCGTAAAAAGATATTTTTAATTCGCACTTCTACTGCGTTGAAAGAGACCTATTAGTTTATTGCGCCTGAAGCCAAGGTTCTCCGTTGTTGGGAATAAACTGATGAGCGAGCTTAAAGAGCAGGTGCAAAGTCTCCCACCCTGCCTCACTTTTGTTCCCATACCGCTTATCATCAATCTGCCACCACTGTTTTCGGACTCGACTTATGATCCTGGAACGGGCTAACATCGTGACTGAATCGTTATGTATCTTGGGCAAAACTGTTAAGGACTTGTTTACGCAGTTGATCTTAATAATGTATCCTACCCCTTTTTACAAACTCTTACAGTTAATTATATTCGATTACAGCTGAACTCTAGCTTTTGTACCTTTGATCTGTTTTCTATATTTTGGAATAGATTTGCATGTTATAGCTCTCCGTCACGTCAGGATGAGGTTGTTAACTTATTTAGGCTACCACTAATTTAATTCTAGTTTCATGTTTTTTGTTATAATTCCTTTTTCGCTTATAGTCAATTTTCTTAGCTTTAAAAGTAATGATTGTTCTAGAAGTTTTGCGTGAATTAACTTAGGGTGTAACTAGCAGCACATCTTATCTTCCACATGATCTACACCATATAAGCCACCGGCTTTGGCACATTCCAATGTAAAATCAAAAGAAAATCGTGTATATTTTCACGTGTGATTAAATGTGTGTTATGACATTGATAATCGGCCAAGAATACCATAATACTTTGTCATGCTAATACAAGCAAAAGAAAATCACAGAAAACACAAAAAGTGCATGACTGGAGAATAATCGGGGAAAGTAAATTCTCATACAAAGAATATTCTCCTGTATTAATTATACTAAATCTCAAGACGCCAAATTCAAATGTGGCCCAAAACTAACCTAATTACTCGCGCTTCCGTAGGAATGCCCAAGTCAAAAAATGCAAGCCCTTTTAATTGGTCGCCAAAAGGGGGTCATGGTCTCAGGCGTTCCTTGCGTAAACAGCGCAAACTGGGGATGAGAGTGCGACAACTTGTGTTAACGTGAGCTCGCTCTTCGTAAACAACGTAATTTACAGAATGCTGTGTTTTGTGAAGACCGCTTTGTAAAGATTCCTGTCTTATACGCTCATCTCACATGAAAACGCACATGCCGTTCGTGGAAGGCCCACACTAAATGATGTGGAGTGTTTTCGGAATGGGCCGACCCACGAACTTCATAGCTTGAAAGCTAACCAAAATAATGTGGAAAGTTCATAACTGTTCTCTTGAGATAACAAATGTGCCATATGTGAGTTCAAACTACGAAAATACTGGCAAAACTGTGAAGGCCGATTTAACAACAGACTATGATGCTGAGATGAACACCTCGCTGAAAAAATCAAGAATGTTCGTGAACAACAGCAAATTGGATAAGGATACTGACAGAAGC